>NW_020455027.1:1235870-1447878 GCF_003342845.1 Nothoprocta perdicaria
GGCGGCCGCGGCCCGGGCCGTGTCCGCGGCGCTCGGAGGAGCCGGGCGCGCGGGATGGACCCGCGCAGCGAGGCGAGGCGAAGCGCAGGGAGGGCGGCGAGGAGGGCGCGGCGGTTGCGGCCTCCCGCGCGGGCGCCGTGCGGAGCCCGGGCCCAGGAGGGCTGCGGGACGCGGGGCTCCGGGCAGGAGGTCAGCGAGCGGCCTCGCGGAGCGCCACCTCGCACCGCGGTCCGCGCTTTATTCCACAAATCCATCAGTGAAGGCTTGGCGAACATCCAAGGAGGATCTCGAACTTTTTTTTTTTTTTAATTATTATTATTTCTATTTTATGGGAATGATTTAACTTTGAGTGGTCTTTGCACTTGATATATAACCACGAATAAAACTATTACTTACCTCTCTATTTCACTGAGAAGCTTTTAATTTCTGTACAGTTATCCTTAAAGATTATCCAAGGAGCAAATTCTGAACGCTGATTTTTTTTCTTCCCCAGCTGTCATTGCCTGTAGTTGTGTCACTTAGTTGAAGAGACCCTGAAGTCTTCTTGTTTTTACCTGTGGGGTTTGTTTGCAAACCCTCACGCATTTCCAGTCACTGAAAGGGAGCCTGTGTTCCAGATCTTATTCAGTTTATCACAGGGTTGAATTGCCTGGTTACTGTGATTTTAGGAAAGCAGAAACTCTGAAAAGCCTGGAGTTATTATATACCATATTTCTGCCAATTCCTCTTTTTAGAAGGCTTGGCTCTACCTTGTGGAGCTGCCATTCTTGTTGTATATGATAGAGTGGACTAATAAAGAGTTCACCAAGGTATGTCGTACAAAAGTATTTTAGCTGTGATTTTAATGGAATTCTGTAGCTTATTTAAAATAATTTTGCCTCTTCAGCAAACAAATACTGCTAAATTCAAGCCTTGAAAATGCAAAGGGGGAGGTGAACTATTTGTAAGATATAGTGGACTTTCATTATCTTGCCTCTTATCTCAGAAACTTTTTTATGGGAAAAGGAATACTTTGAAAAGTAGTATTATGGATTAATGATGATAATGTCCCGTGAGCTGACATGCATTGTATAAGAGCAGAAAAATGGAAAATGCAGACAGCTTGAGACATCCATCCAAACTGGTGCCCTTATAGCCATAGGGATGGTATATTGCTCTTGCAGACCTCACTAAGCTTTACCATTAGGCGTCTAAGTATTTCTGAAAAACCTGGTTCTAATGCATGCTTCCGCATGGATCCTCATCAGAGAAACATTGGTAAAATCAGAGAGTTTTAGAAATAAAATTGCCGTGTCTGGAARGATTGACCAAAATTAGTGGGACCTGTCACATGACAGTGCTTACAGAGTGTTCAAACTGTTGTTTGTAGAGTTGCTCAAACTCAAAAATACTTGCATCAATTTTTGAGGAATTTGAGAGAGGAAAAAGTTGTAGAGCACATCAGCAGAGATACAAATGGGGGAAAACAATCTTTCCTCTTCTTTTTCTTATCAGGGAAATGTCTCTTATTAGTCAAGTTAAGTGAAAAATTCTAGAGGTGTATGGAGTAAAGGAAAGCTAGAAAAAGAAGACGAATAATTTCTTTTTTTTTTTTTTTTTTGAGCTTCAAGGTCAAAAAAATTTATGGAAGATTCCAGCGAAGGAAAAATCTGTTTCACAAAGCAAATTTGATGGATAGTACAATCCATAGTGGCCTTCTTGACAGGACTACAATGTAGTGCAGCATTTTATGACTCTTCCAGATCTAAAATGACAGTGGGAAATGTATTTTATTTAGGATAAATAGGAGGAGGAAGTTACTGTCTTCAGAAGAGAAGAACTACTCATTTGATGTTGTATGATTTGCTAATTTTTTTATAGTTAAGAAAATACTTCTTTCTGTCTTCCTGTATGCATTTCTTTGTCTTCTAATTTAGCCTTTTGTTTAATTTTCCTTTTTCTTTACACTTACTGAACTGAGTGCAGTTCTTATTGATGAATGGACAACAACCTCTGGTAGGTCTCCCCATGGTAGGGGGACCTATTCAAGAAAATACCTTGAGCTGTCTGCTTGTCTTTTGAGTCCTCTGGTAGGAACTAGTAAGAGATTTTATGCMTTCCAGGGAAGGGATGCATCATCAGAAGGTCATGGAAAGATTTCTGGATGTGATAGTTGTTTAATGTGTCAGTCTATTGATATTCCAGTAGCAGAGTAATAAAAGTAACGTGTAGGTAGATGGATAGGTTGGTAGAAGGATAAGGGGAAGGCAATAGAATTAGTCCAGTAGAGTCGACTAAGAATGGATTAAGCAGATTTATTCTTCTTTTTCTTTTGACAAAGTTTTATTAATATCACCAAAACTTAAATRTCTAATTTTAAATAAGGGATTAATTGTACACGTGTGACATGTATTTTGTCATATAACTTTACTAGCGCACATGGACCTTGTGTAAAGCAAAATTTATGTTTTGWTTTATGTTTTGGATAAATCTTTTGAGTATGTGCTACTGTTGCATAGGTCTCTGGTGTCAYGTTTGAAAAAAAGGTTGGCGAACTAGAAAGGTTTCAAATTCAGTTATAGCTAAAGGCTGAAGCTCAGCAAGCCATGTTACATTCAAGGTTTGTATCTCTCTTTTTTTTTTTTTTTTTTTAATAGGACACTGCAATTTTCTTTCACAATTCTGAGCACCTTTGTTGGTTGTATTACTCTTCAGGTGCTCATAAGTGAGGTTGTCCTGCGAAGGATGTTTTGTCAGTTTATTCTTCAGAGGCAGCTCCAGGTTATGTGTTTGAGACGATGTGAACAAAATAGAAAATGTGTTGGGATGAGAACAGAGAAATCTCAGTTTTGTTAGCAACTGTGCCACTGATATTCTGTCTGATATTGAGAATCTCACTCTTCCCTTTTTATGCCATGATCTGTTTATACTGTAAACTCTGTTGGCTACAACCTGTGATATTTGATCTCAGTTGCAGCTTTTGATGCTCAAAAAGTACTGCAAGTACAACTTCTTACGCTTAAAGCGTGTGGCATGTTGTGCAAGGAGTGTTTTAGGGCATCAAACTGTAACTTTCATGCGCAAGGGAAGAGGAGGAGGATGGTGAAACGTTCCCGTGCTCGCTGTGAGCACTCTGGAGCAGTGTTGATGGCCTAGCGGGCTGTCAGTGTCAAGATACCAGTGAAGACATGGGGTGGTCCAACATCCCTGTCCCATTTTATGTTAAGTGTTCTTTTGGGGTACAATATTTTCCAAATACTTTAAGGAGTCTTTTTTTTTTTTTTTTTAAACTACATCTGTAGTTAGGTAGTGTCATTTCATTTAAAGTGCAATTTCCCTGCATTGTAACTCCAGCGTAACTATGAAATTTCTTTTGTCAATTACTGTTCCTAATTATTCGTGTCACCCTTGCATGACATGCCAAGCCTTTTTTATTTTCATTTTTATTTTTTTTCCCCTGGTTGTTTTGATATCTGAGATGCTACTTGTCCAGAAAGCTCCATTCCTTCTCTAAACTTTTCTCCTCTTTGTTTATAATTACTACTTTAAAAATAAATAAAATAGGATTTTTTTGAATGGAGTATGCTATTACTGTTATAAGCTGTTTTGTCCTTAATTATTTGGAATGGATTATCTAAAGAAAACAATTTGCAAGACAACTGAGCATGTGTTGTATTTTGACTGTGCTAATGTTTCCACCACTATTTAAGTCGGTTACTACTGAAAAAAGCTTTTAGGAGTCAAATTCAAGTAAATTGAATACAGTATGAAAAGGCAATAGAAAATGCACAGAAGGGTATATAAATGAAATGGAAGGAGTTGTAATGCCACTGTGCTGTCGCTTTAGCAGCTTTATAAGTCTTACAGATTCAGGTATGTCAATAATATAAATGGGATTTTCAACATCTAGGATTGTGGCATGCCTAGGATTTGGGGTATCTTAAGCCTTGAAATCTCTTTTACCTCTTTGGATAGGCATTTTTTTTTCTTCCTTTTTTTCTCAGTCTTTTGTTGTTGTTAAATTGTTCTCTAAAAGCATTACAATTTTCTAAAGTTTATTTTTTGAGTCCTTTAATAGAAAATAATCTTAATATTTGAGCATAATTACTCTGAAAGTATAAAATGACTTGCAGTTTGGAGCAGTGTTGGTTGGTAGGTGGGTTGTCAGTGTAGAAAATAAAAGCTAATACGTTGRTGGCCCCCACTGGGCAGTGAAAGGGGAGGAGGTAATTATGGTGAGCACTAACTTTTGCCTATTAAAATAAATCAGGTAGAAGTACAACTAAAACTAAAAAAAAAACATACCTTAAGGAAAAGGGAATAAGACAAACATACCTAATAAAAAAAAAAAAATCCAAATATGTAATTGGAAAACAAGCACTTGCACGTCCTGTGTGCCTAGTCCAAGAGTTTGGGCAGTGCCTCAGTCAAGAGGCAGTCGGGTTTTCTAGTGGCAGTGACGCTTCATGTCTGCCCCTGCCCGAGGTGGTGGGCAAGCTCAAGCACTTGTATATCTGCTGAGGCATTTTAAAAAGGAACTGAAGTAATTTTTGCCTCTTTTCATGGATAAACTGAACCATGGGACAAATGTTTGCGTGCAGCATCTTTTGTTTTGRTATTAGTCTCCCCATCTCTGTAAGACTAGTTTAAAAGGACATACTGTTTTAGTCTGAGTTAGTTTCCTTAGCAAGTTAACCTTCTGGTTCTTTTAATTTTGGAAAGCCAAAAGGAGCTGCAGGTAATACAATGAAAAAGTAGTAAATAGGAGGCAAGGTTAAAATTTGCTGTATCAAATACTAAAGTGTACGTGATATAATTTTGGGGGGGGAGGATTTGAGGCAGTATTTTGACACACCAACCCTAATTAATTTGGGAACTAAAGGAATTATTTACTTGTAATATGCTTTTTTCTTTTTAATGGTGTGGCTTTTAATGATGGCTAATTTAATGATAAACATTTTAACCGATGAGTTACTTCCAYGAGTACCTGTTATTTGGCAGAAAGCTCATTTAAGCCAATTGGCCTCACAGTATATGAGAAATATACTTTATTTATGGAATTAAGGAGAAGGCTGTATTCCACAGCTTTAGCTTTTTATAATTTTTTCAGCTCTGTTGACCCCCTCCCCCCCCATCTCTTTTATTGATACGTGTTGGAGAGTTGTGTGCTGTAAGGGAGTCGCAGGACATTCCCTGGTGCACCAGGAGCCGCTGGATATCACCCTCAGTCTGTGCAAAATCTTCGTGCCTGAGACTTGCTGGTCTGGTCTTTGCTCTTGTGCCTAATTCCTGACCAGTCCTGCTCTTCTCACTGGTCCTATGAACCTGGTGAGATTTCTCAAGGCTGCTGTTACTGGTTAATAGCAAGCASGAACACACTTTTGATCTTTTGCACCATGGAAGTACGCTTGGAATGTGCAGTTTTGCTTTAAGCATTGCCAAGTGTTAGGGGGTTCAAATGGATCTCACTGCTGTTTCCTAGAGAAATGAGAGATTTCTGAGTTCTTGTAAAGAACTTTTAGAACTACATTAGAAACAAGAGACTATATCTTAATATATTTTTCCAATTTATTTGGAATTTCAAGTGCCTAAAAAATCCCCAACCTTCAAAATTCCCATTCTTTTTAGGCATTGTTTTAGTAAACCTTTTTAAAGGCAGCAATTGTTTCTAAATATCACCTTTCTAGGAAGAAATACATCTGTCTTATATTGCCAGGTCCCACAGATTCTAGTGCTCGTGCAGTAATGAAAATGCTGTTGTAAACATGGTGCTGTACACCATGTTATGCAACATGTTGAACTTCAACTTCTTGAACTAGGTACGGCAAAGTTGTTTTTCTGCCTGCTTTCCCAGTCTGTCTCTCTATTTTGACAACAGCTTGCAGAAAATACCTTTTTTTTTTTTTTTTTTAATTTTGTGGCTGTAGGATTTTACATGCAAACACTTTCATGCTTTTGATGCAAAATCTTTTGATGAAAAATCTTTTGCATCTTTTGATGCAAAATTTGGATAGGAATTGTGTTTGACCACAGAGTTGTACTCCAGAAGTGAGTTGTTTTCCTAAAATTTCTCTTAAATTCTATCTGGTAGTTAGGTTGGCGTTGTGGAAGGTGGCTKTGTCTTTTGCATGAGCAGTGTAATGTGTTAATTATTTTGAAATGCTTTTATTTTTCTGCATAGCATTCTTGCAAAACTGTAGATATTCTTTTATTTTCATCCTACTGCTGAAGGTAGAAATGTATTAATGTTCTCAACTGTTTTTATAGTAAGGGCTCTTGTTTGCCCAAATATTATTCCTAAAAACTGCTCTTAATATTAGCACTGCTTTGCTAGCAGAACAGTTTGAATAAGAATTGTGTAAATGTTTGTATCCTAGGTAGAGAAAGACAAACAAGCAAACCCCTTGAGATGGGCCATGTTGTAAATGTGTTCAGAGCTGTTGCTGCTCTTTGATATTTGGTATTGATGTACAAAAACTGCTTGTAGTAGATCATGAATGTTGTATCTGCAGTGTYGTTGGCACTGGTTTGTGGTGAAGTTCACACTGTGCTAACCTGTGCTTTTTACTGTTGTGCTTATCCAGTGTGCAAAGAACTCTCCTTGTAGAAAAGTGTTAAAAAGTACCAGCTTGTGACATTGGTAATTAGTGTCTGTCTTTGAGCCACTGAGGCTCTTGTGGCTTATCCTGTATGATACCTAGTTGTTGTAACTCTGTTGCATGGGATTAGTAGAACAGGTTATATGGTATGGTATAGTGCTTCCCAATTCTGCCTTGTACTTTATTCATCGTATAATTTGGAAATTACTCTGTGATTTGGGGGGGGGGAAAGAGTATGGAGTAGTATAGGCACTAGTTGGCATGATATATATGTAAATGCAGGGCAACACTTAATAGAAGTAGTGCCATTTTTGATGTAGGGAGTTGTCGATTCTAACACATTTGTTGCAGCAAGACTGTTACCCTCCCACATAGAGGCACCTGACTTGCTCTTCCTTCCTGCCAGCTGCCTGGTTGGTAGGTAGGGAATCCTGTGCTGCTGTTTCGTCTGGGCTGTTGTGAAGACACTGTGTTCTGCAGAGGCCTAGTGGCTTAGCTGTCCTGTATGGCCTATATTTTCTTTTCTACAGAAAGAGTACCATGTTTTTAGTGAGAAATGTGTTTTTTGTGTTCACCTGTAGTGTTTGTAAATTTGTGAAATAAAAATAGCCATAAATTGTAATAGTATGACTGCGTTTGTAGCAGATTTCTTAACAGTCTGTTTACCTAAGATTTTCTCTGTTGGTTATTAAAATAGAAATATCCAGTTAAGATGTATAAGGAAGCAAAGTTGTTATTCTAGTGAATTTATTTATTTTATTTTAGAATAATTTATTCAAATAGGGATGTAGAAAGTAATTCAAGTATTAAAATCTCTAAATCCCACTTCTCTCTTTTTGTTTAATTAATTCCTAACTACTKTGTCAGGGGTAGATGAGGGAGGAAAGATATATGTCCTTTTCTGTTTCCAAAGGCCTGAGCAATTTTTGTGTGCTACAACTGGGCTTCCAGTCTTTCTTGAAAGCCAAATGATGCCAGCCTCTATTCAGTTTTCCTAACCACTGTTTTTGTTACAATTATCTGTCAGTACTTTAAGTACATGGTTAAGCTAAAGTTTTGAAGAAGTGTTTTGTTTGCTGGTTTTTCATTCTAATGCACATATTTTATTATTAGCTGAATCCTTGCTGGATTATTTGCATTTCTGCTATATCACTGAAAAGCTTCTTAGAATTGAGGGATGCCTTGTGGTAAAATATATGTGCAATCTTTTGTTAAATTCAGGCATTAAATATTACCTAGACTTCCTTAAAATTATGGCTAGTAACAGGATGGTAAAATTCTGCCCCTCATAAAATTAGCTGACAAGATTCCCATATACTTGATGAAGTCAAGTTTTCATACAAAATTTCTGTATGTTTCCTGAATTATTAGTAGCTGAAATATGCATTAAGACTTTTCAGCTTAAACATAGTCACCTGCTATAAAATAATTGAATGGAAATATAGTCCCTAGTAATTTGGGGCCCAGCTCCTGAGCTTTCTTAGGTCTGTTGAGGTTAGTGCAGGATTTTTATATTTAAAGGCGAGGAGAGATGTCCCCTTGCTACKTTCCAGATTTAGTTGTGCTGGATCCCCTGTGCATTTCCCCTCCCCTCTCTTTCCCTGCCCTGMTTGGTTCAGGTCTAAACAAATTTTAGGAAGGAAGTGTTCCTGTTAACCGTTGTTATATTCAGCCTGTAGAAATGGCAACACTCTGYTGATGGAAGAGCTTTTATTCATAACCTTCACAAGAGTTCTTTTAATGAATTAGAAATAAATTTGTTTTGGATCTGCAGTGAGACGCTCTAGCCTATAAGCAGATTTCTTTTTTTAAAAATTTTAAAATACCTTACGAATTCTTTATAAAGCACAACAGCCAAAACAATTTGCTGGTTTCTTAGGTGTTTTACAATTTGTAGCTTATTTTCTTATGATATTTTTCTTGTCTTTCTATAGGGCTGAAAGACACACAGGAGTCTTCATGGATATAGTTGATACATTTAGCCATTTAATTCCTACTGAACACTTAGATGATGCCCTATTTCTAGGATCCAACCTGGAGAATGAAGGCTGTGAGGATTTTAGTACAAGTCAAAATGTCTTAGAGGATTCGCTGAAGAACATGCTCAGCGATAAGGATCCTATGCTAGGATCTGCAAGTGCCCAGTTCTGTTTGCCTGTTTTGGATAGCAATGATCCCAATTTCCAGATGCCTTGTTCAACAGGTAAATCTTACAATTTTTTTAAAATTACAGTTTAAAATTCAGTAATTCTTTAGTGCCATCCCTTTTTGATAATGTAGAGGTAATACTTTGGGATTTCTCTCTCCTTACTGCCCCTTTTGTTGCACTGCTTACATGTCAGGCCTCATAACCTGTGCAGTCTGTTCTTTAACTTGGTTGTGTTGCAGTGGAGAAAGGCTCCTCCTAACCTGGATCAGAAGCAATTCAAACTTTGTATGGAGCACCTATAGAATTTTCCCAATTAAAATTGTGATTTGTTTAGCCTAAGTACTGTGTCCTATCAGGGAAGTCACCTGTTGCTTTCAAAATTTTAACAAGTCGGGATTAGCAATAGGTGCAAATTATAGCCCTGACTTGAGGGTTACTCTGTTAGTACTCAGACTGCTAGTACTGGAAGCTAATACCACATGGGGATGTTTCTCTTTGTTTTGTTTTGAGCAAAACACTGGATAATACAGTTATTTGGAAGCATTTGGATTAGAATCTATTCATTAAAAAAGTGATAAATGAGAATAATTAGAAGGCTGTTGAAACAGTCTRAAAGATTAAAAAAAATAGTAGTCTGATTTCTCGAAATCGCTAATAATTAGCAGGAATAATTGTACTGAATTTCATTTTAGAGATGAAAATATACTGTTCTATACTTAATAGTTTTTCTTGTTCGGAAGTTAAAAAAAGAGTTGGCTGGAAAAAAAATTATAGATTACTGTGAATAATTTTGATTAAGTTTRACTACATTCACATCTAAAAACATTCTAGAAACTTTTGTGGACTGTTTCTGAAAATTTTGATCATTTCCTAATACAGGATGTATTGTATTTCTACCAACAGACTAAGTCTGCACTGTGTACAATACGATTTGAGGCCAGCTTTAGTTTTCTGTTCTTCTTCTTGTACGTAAAATAAGAATRTGGCAATATTCTTATACTTCTCTTTAACCCCCCAAAATGTTATTTTAATCTTCATCAGTGTAAGGAAAGCAAAAGAGTTGCACAACCAAATCAATTCTTCCTCTCAAAACCTTATATTTTCTCCCAGAATAACAGTGATAYAGTTTCTAGTATCATGCTATCAATAGCTGTGCATCCTTCAGTAAACATATACTGCATTTAAGATTTGTGTATTGATTAACAGAATATAGCTGGATATTTTGGTAGTTATGTAGTTATTTGGTAGTTAGTTTTGGGACTTTTTGGCACACTAGCTGAATATTTCTCCAAAAAGTGATCATCAATGGAATAATTAATACTATTCATATTTAAACTGTCTTATGCAAGCGTTGGGCTTGCTACTGCAGTGAGTTTTGAGGTCTGCTGTTTCGGGCAGCCTGCATACTCAGGGAAGCAAAGTGATTTGTATTATGCTCAGTTCTTGTAGTTACTTTTTTGTAATCTGTAGAATCACATTTTTTTAAGTAAATGAAAATGTGCAATTTTTGAATCAAAACATTGAAAATGTGAAATCCATTTAGAATATCAGAGAATGCTCTTGCTGCTGTTGCCAGTTCTTTATAGGTCTTGCTAAGAGTTGTCATTTTATTCTGAGATGCTATAGCCATATTTCTTTTTTCCCTTTTTTTTTTTTTCCTTTTAGTTGGGAATAGCAATTATCAGTTTGAAGTCATGATTGTCTTTGTTTGTCTGTTTCTTAAGTCTTTATGCAGTATGTCATTAATTTGATTTGTCCAAAAGGCTTGTTGGTGACCTAATACAGTTTATGTTGTCTGTAGGTAACAGGGCAGTCATACAAGAGGACAGATTTTTGTTAAAAGAGACCAGTTCTTTGTTTTGTTTCGTTTGCCCCTCAGATTCTGTGCCCGAAAACTTCTCTATCCAATATTGATTGTACTGGAAAAGAGAAGAGCTCTTCCCACAAAGCTTGCCTTGCTTTATATCCCTAGAGCTGCAAGACTGTGCCATACAAAAAGATATTTTACTATTTTCTARTTCATCTAGTTCCTTCTCTCTTTTAATTCTTACTGTGTGGGATTTTAATATGAGTTTATCCTATGGTGCATTAARAAGTGTGGTTACAGGATGGCTGTCTGTTGGCTGTTATCTTATTCCTTCCCTAGAGGAAAAGGCTTGCAGTTTGAGACCTATTTTTGGTAAGATTTTACCGCTTTTAAGTAAGTACATTTGTTGTTACCTATTCATGTTAACCGGGGCAAGAACTAAGAAATGTTATGTCCTAAGAAAGTCGAAGATGGTGGTGTTYCTTATGTCTTTAATTCTGTTGGCAGTCTTGAGTTGACTCCTGAAGAAGAGTCCATTTTTCCAAAGGTAGAAATGTATCCACCATAACCTTATTTTAGACATTTAAACAGCATTTTGCATTGCTCATATCTAGTCCATGGAACAGTTTAAAAAAGGAGCAAAATGTTCATGAAAACTGGTTCAGAAGGTCAGTATAAACAGCAAAGGATAGATTTAGCATCCTTACTGGACCATCAGTAATTTAAATGTATTCTGTTCTGTCTCCGTTTACCTTTACAAAGTGGTGAAGGTTTCACCCTGTAGCACTGCTGTGAGCTAACTGAAACAATAAAGGCGTAGATAGTTAGAACGAGGTAATTGGGCTAAAATTGAGTAGGGTCTTAAAGATAAAATGGAGAAGCAAAAGTCTGGCCGTGAAAGCTGGATTTGAGCAGGGAGCTAAGAGCATTCACAAACCTGTGCACAGAACAAGTACATTGACTTCTCACTCCTTCAGCTGTAAGACAAGATAGTATGTCTTTAAATATGAAAGTTTCTTAGTGCTTGTGAGTACATTTCTTGCTCTTAAGAGCAAGCTTTTTCAGGTATGGATCTGTTTTTACCCTCTTTTCACTGCTGGGTTGAGTTCAGTTCATGCTGGGTGACATTTACAAGCTTCATTCAATATTACTGCTCATCAACGCTGCATCTCTTCTGCTCAGCTTTAGCATTTATGTTGCACATCATTAACCATGCACTAACACTTTATTAATACTAAGCTCTTTTTATAGAGATGGTTTGAGTTTGATCTGAGCTGCTAATGGTTGCATGTCCTGTAYGTAGTGCGAGCACTCATCTACTTTAATGCTGAGCAGAATGACACAGATTTTTATGTGAGTTGAAGTTTAATTTCCAGTCACAACTTGCTGGAGGCATCTGCCCAGCAAGCACACGAGCTCTTTCGCAAGTGAGGCTCCCTGTACTTTGGTCAGGGAAGGTAGTAACATCTCGTGGTCTGCATTGCTGATGTGAAAGATAGCAGAGAGCACGAGAGTGYGTGCTGTGCCTGTCCCTGATAGCAGGAGACTTATCAGTGCCAGGAAAGCACTTTCATGTGTGTGTCCCTGCCTGAACCAGTCCTGTGCCGGATCTCAGTGGCTCCTTCTTCAGTTAGATGATGTTGTTGATCTTGGTCCACTCTGTGAGCTTCCTGCTTACTTGCCACTGAGTAATGGCACAGGCTTGGCTTGATGGGATTTGACTGAGCAGTTTGGAAAATGCTAGTTGTTTGGGCAGCACCTTCTGTAAACAGCTGTGGGCCATGGTGGAGATAACTGTTCCTGACTTTTCCGGAAGCTAGAAAATGTGTGGGACAAATCAATGGATGAYTCTGAGGTCCTTTTGCCATCTGTTTGTGATGAGCTTAAAGCTGAAAAGATAGCTGGTTTGTGGTAAGTTGAGAAGTCTTTTCTCATTTCAGTGAATGGAAGTACCAGCACTCCACTGATCTTGTTACTGCACTTTGTAGGACTTCAGCATAGTGAAAGCTATTTACTGTCTGCCAGTAAAGGCCTAGCACATTTGGTAGAAGTTGATAAAACTGCCTTTTTGACCAGTTAGAGGACAGAATTTCACAAAATGAGGTTTTAAAGAACTAAAGTGAAGCCCAAGCTGTTGAAGTATTCAGGAGTGTCCCACATTGTGTGTTAAGCCTTGACTGTGTCTTTGTGCCTTTCTGGTCTTAAGTAGAGTARGGTGGAGGTTTTCCCAAAAGCTGAATAGTCACCATGGGTGGGTAGATTATGTAGAGCAATTGTTGGGCAGTCTTCCACGTTTTCTTTCTTTTTTTTCCTTTTCACTCTTTCTCCTGAGTAATTCTGTAATCAGAAGTTGAAAAAGTGAAATGTGAAGCTTAAGGTATGCTGTAGCTTTTGGGAACAACTCTTAAAAAAGACTTATGTATGGACTTCCAAAGACTTCCATGATGGAAGAGGTGGGTTTTGGATTTTTTTTTTATTTCTTGCTGAAATTGAAATCTTATCCACTTCTTTAAAGAATTTGTTAGCATAGCAGGTCAGATTGAACACTTATATAGCTAAGATTTCCTTTACTGTGAATCCTGTGGAGTTTAGCCACGGCACAGTGRTGGTTTATCTAATTTATGGTAAACAGCCACAGACTCTTCCTCTGTAAGATCCAGTATAAACTACATATMAATTACAGTGATCCTGCTAAATTGGTGTTTCTCACCTCTAAATCGGTATTGTGAACACTGTAGTTTTTCAGAATATCATTCCCCAGAGCCATTTGATTTATTATGCATTTAATGGAGGGAAATGAATTTGCCTTATGTATTTTCCAGAGATGTTTTSGTACTTCACAATAAAATTGCACTTTGAAGTGATTAAGTTTATGGGTACGTGAATCATATCAAGGATTTCTAACAAATGGTGAGGAAGATTGGCCTTACAAGGGAGCACGCAAAGGGTGACGGGGGCATCTTTTCAATTACCCTTTTCTTCCTGCCCCTCTAGGCTGCTGCTTGGAGTGTGGAAGCATTTCCCCCGAGTGCACCCTGCTCTCTCTCTCTCATTTTGCTCTGGGATTTCGTTAGTGCTGGTGAAAGCACCGTTACCTCTGCTAAAATTGCAATGACCTTCCAAATGTTTGGAGCCAAGAAGTTCAGCCGGCAAATGCTGTTCTTCAGCCAGCACTGTGTCTGTCCGTGTTAGCAGGTTCAGGCTCTTTTCACTGAAAGCGAATGTGTTTATTTTTCTCCTGCAAATGAAGTAACCGTGAATCTAACCTTCAGGTTGCTGCCCGAAATAGTCTGCTGTTTGTCAGTATTCTTACCTCTCCCTGCCTTCTTTCCTCCACGCTCTCCATGTGAACAGTTGCACACTGCCTTGTGACTAAGGTAGTAACTTTTCTGTATAAAATTTAAATCTGCTATATTGCTGTGTTATTGAGAACCTGGAAAATGTTTATTTTGCATGCTTTTTTGTTTGTTTCTGGGTAACATACTGCTGGTTTTCCCTGCTGTGGGTCTAATTTGGAAAAATTAGTCATTTATTCCTTTAGATCAGTTTTATGGATGGGAAGATACTGGTTCATAAAAAGATTTGCCAGGTGGTTAGTATATTCATAAACCCCTCTTAAAGGCTCTCTTAATAAAAAATAATAGATGTATTTGCTCTGTTTTTCAGTATTGGCTTTTCTCCTTTACTGTTTTGCACATCCAAAGTAGCAGACTTGGGTAGCCGGAGAATTTTGAATCCGTAGCCCTGGGATGTAACCCCATTGTTTTTTTAAATGGCTATTCAGTCCTCTATCAAGATTCTGGCAGTCTTGTTACATTCACTAATCCTGATTGTTTCATATTATTAAAAAGGGGGGGGGGGAGGAACCTTTCTACAATTTAGGAGGGTTAAAAGAACCAGGTGTAAACAATTAATTCAGTATTTCAAAGACTGAGTGCTGCGATTCCTTTCTTATCTTGCAGGGTTATTGCAAGGTAATGATAGGCAAATTCTTCTCAGTTAAACAGATTTCATGCTTATAGGGGAAAAAGTCCTAAAAATAATTGGAATTTTGTGATTTCGTATGTAAACATCATCATTGACTTCATCTTTCTTGAAAATTTTGTTTTTCTCTATCAAAGTGTATTTTTAAAGCTGCTTTTTGAATAAATGAATGTATCTCAGATGTCATTAGGAAAAAAAGATAAAATAAGCCTTCTTAATTTGTAAAGCTTGAGATTTAGTGTTAATTTTTCCACTATAAACACATATTTTATTGCTTTACAGTGTGTTATTACCATTACTTAAGGTTTACCTGGATGTGTAGTTGTTCYTGCTTTAGGTTGTTTCCATCTTTTTCCACTAAAATCACTGCTAGTTCTTATGTCCTCAGCAGCATAATCTGCTGAACTTATGCCCAGCATATGCTATACCATGCTTAGGCATGGTATGTACATGGTTAATCATTTTTATAACAGCTGTGATGCTTTGGGAACCCAAACGTAGTGACACATTTGGACACGTTTGGTTCTGCCCTTATGATGTGGGTGCAGGTAGCGCTAGAGGCGCGCGGAACAGCGCAGCTCTGCCCCGTGTGCCGAGGCAGCCCRCAGGACACCAGCTAGGGCAGCGGCAGGAAGAAAAAGCTTTCTGCAATTTGGATTTACTCTGACTGTGTGTCATAAAATTCAAGTATTGCTTTGTAGGTTTTGGCTGTGGGTAATCAAGGGAAGAGTTACGTTAATAAAAGAGGACACAATAAAGATGTGAGATTCAAAGTTTTGGATGTTATTTTAGGAGTATTTCTCCTTTCCTCTTCCCTTAGKAATTCAGAAGTCTTGTTTTTCTCAGTTTTGTAGGGATGGAGAATTAAAAAGTTGTCATATTAATGTTTTAATATACAGAAACTTTAAATCGTTAACTAAGCTGTTTTTACTGTTTGGCAGTAACCCACTGCAGTAGCTTGGTGTTTTAAAAGCTTTTGGAGTATTATGGATAACTGACTTAAAAGACTTAAGTTGATGGCCAGTGGTGCATTTTTCAGTATTCATATATTGAACATGACCCATATTTTCTGTATTTGGTGCTTGTTAAGCTGTTTGGAGCTTGTTAATAGTGAAATATACAACTTTACCATTCCAATTTGAGAGTATTTTTTTCCTCCCTCCTTTTTCATAACTGATTTTCTGTCTTTTATCTCTGTCTTTTTCATATATTTATTACTGAGGTCACCTATACCTCTTTCTGCTCTTTTGATTCTCTCTCCGCTTGTCACATCTCTCCAAACCAGTCTCTGTGCCCTGCTTCCCTTTCATAATGTAGTTTTCTAGCCTCCTTCTGTGTCTGTTACTGTTCCTGTTGCTTTTTCTTTTCCCAGCAGGTTTCTGTGTTGAGGCTGGATGAGGAGCATGCATAGTGTTGTTAAGAGCTGCATTAGAGCTCAGATGGTTTGAAAGTAACAAGATTCTGTGCTTCAAACTCCTCTGTAAAATTAAAGCTACAGCACAGAGTCTTGTAAGTATGCGTTCAAATACTTCAAACTAATATCTGTTAATAGATACTGGATTGGTGCCTTAATAAAGAAGGGTGCATAAATAAATTAACTTGTGTTAGAGCATTATAAAACATGGAGCTGTAATGGGACCCCTAAGGCCTGCTCCAGATGGGTTTCAGAAGCTGTCTCGATGGTCTTTACTCATTGCGTTACCTTCCATAGTTGTTTGAGTCCTTCACTGAAGAGAAGGTAGAGGATCTGTGAGGAGTCTCTTTTGTTACACTCTAGTCCCTAACACCGATTGCACATTTTGTAAGAGCACTTTATCACAGAATCACAGAATGGCTGAGGTTGGAAGGGACCTCTGGAGATCATCCAGTGCAACCCCCTGCTCCAGCAGGGACACCCAGAGCACGGGGCACAGGGCTACAGGGCTACGTCCASGCGGGTTTGGAAGATCTCCAGATAAGGAGACTCCACGACCTCTCTGGCTGTAAAGAAGTTATACCCTCACAAGCCAAGAAGTTTACAGCCACCCTCACAGTAAAGAAGTTCTTCCTCATATGGASATGGAACCTCCTGTGTTTTTATTATAAAAGTGCTAATAAGAAAGWGCAGAACTACTGGAATACTATAATCTTGAAAAACACAGAAGTGGGCAGCCTGGGGTAGGATAAGGATCCCTAGCTTCTTGTCTTGTACTGTCTCCCAATATCATATATTTAAGGGCTTATGAAGTCTAAGGGCAGTCTAAGGGGCAGTCTTCTTCTGAGTGCGTCTTTCTAGCTTCTGGCAGTCAGGTGATTAAGGAACATTTAAATGAGTGGCGTGAGACTAATTTTATCAGTCCTCTGCAGCTTGTGTGCAGCACATGTACATATGTACAGCCATGCATAAGGATGCCTCTATGGATTTAAAAGAAAAAGCTGCCAGTAATTTCCAGAAATACATTTTTTCTTAGTATACAACACAGTCACTAAAAATTATGGTTTAAATATAAACCAATAACCATAAACTCAAATCAAGAAACTCCTAGCATTTACTTTCTGATAAATATCTAGTTATCATGGTCTGGAATGTTGCTTCCCTAGGGCCAAGAACGGCTGCCTTCAAAAGGCAGTTTAAAACCCTTTTAATATTTAAAATKAACAGGATATTTTGTTCTTCATGACAGAAGCTTGTGGGCTGAATGAGAGCCTTGCTAGGCTTGATTATGGATTACCATGAGACTTTAGCAGTGTGCTGCAACTGTTGTTGTTGTTACTTTAAAATTAAGCATTGTTGTTATTACATTATTGCAGTATTGAATTGGTTTCACAAAAGCATTTCATTTTCTTAAAGTTGTGGTGAATCAGTCAAAAAAGAGCAGGAATTGTCAGATTTTTCCAAGACCATCTAMAAATTCTAACAAATTTCAATTTCTATTAACAACTTGATTTGTTTTGAGTTCTAAGATGAATCTATTAAGTAAGCAGTTGTTAGAAGTTTTTAGCGATCTTTTGTCTGTCACATAAGTTGGCCTGTTTGGAAAAATGCTTCTAGGTAGGTGCCTGAGTAGTGAAAAACAGCTTTGTTTGGTTGTTTGGAGTTTGTGCTGTATTTGTCAAACCCTCCTCTCTGTTTTTACAAAATCCCTTGGGTGTTTGGCTTGATCTCACAACTTTCGCATCCTGCAGGGACYGAGCCTCATTAATCACACGTAGGAAGTTGGGATAGGAGAGGCTGCCATTGCAGAACCAAACTTAGAGAAAGTGAGGAGAATGGCTGGTACCTTGGCCTGATTGCCTCTTAGGAAACCTATTTTGAGGAGCCACCTCTGGGACCCTTTCAGGTTAGTGGAGGTTCAGGAGTTTGTTTTCCTGACGCCGGCTGGGAGCCCAGGGCGTGCTGCCCTCCATGCCCTTCTGAAAAGGGCCTTGGCAGTGTGATGTGGGYGGGCGCCCTGCAAGAAAACTGCCATTTGAATCCTTTGCACTTCTGGGTCAGCTGTCTCTCTGCTGTTCTCCAGTCTTCCCTTTTCCTTGGGTAAGAAGGGAGAGCGAGGAACAGCTGATCCTCTAAGGCTGGGAACCTTCCTGTGACCCAAAAAAAAAAAAAAAAAAAAAAAWWWAAAAAAAAAGTGAGTCCAAAACACTAAGAATTGCCCACAGAAATTTTACACTTTGGGTGATAGCTTCTGCACTGAAACTGCTTACGTGGGAATTTTCTGCCTTGTCTTTCTTCTTTTTATTTCCTCTTTTGTTTGTTTTTAAATAGCCCTATTTTATATTTATGCCCTGTCTTTTCCCCCGCATTGCTCAACCTTACAGCTCTTATGTTTTTGATCAATTTAAGTTTTAGGCATTTTCTTTTGTTTTTTTGCAGCTATTAGCCTTGATGATATTATGGATGAAGAAGGAGTTAAAGAGAGTGGTAACGACACCATCGATGACGATGAGCTAGTTCTACCTACCAGGAGTCTGAGGAGCCGGTCAGAAGAGACGTCAGTCACGTCACCAAGAAAATCTCCACGTTTAATGGCCCAAGGTGATCATTCAATAGATGGCGAAAGCTTTTGCGTTTACTTGATGTCAGTTGAATTTTTATAGGCTGTTCCTAATGGAGTTTAAGTAAGACTCCATGTTATAAAGCTGGAGAGTTTGCTTTTTAAACAATATATGCTGATGCTGAAATACATTGTTGCTTAGAAAATGTAGGAATGTCATCCTCTTAGAAGTTGATTGAATCTCAGATTCATAACCTGTGATCTCTAAAAGCTTTGTAAAGTTAAAGGCTATGTTTTTAATCACAATGTAATTTACTTATGTGGTTTTTAGTTTAGGTAGAAAAGAAAATGATTTATTAAAGTGAGTTTTGCCTTTTTTTAACAGCAGAGCCATTTCTGTTTTTTAAAAGGCTATTCAGAACTTTCATAACCATTAGAATATGGAAATTTTACGTCCAAAAATGGCATTGTAAAACTGAAATGCCAGCTATTTTTAACTTTTTGAAATAAAGAGTGTGTGGTGTGGTTTTTGTTTGTTTGTTTTTTAAAACACTTAGCAAACCCTTAGGGGCTAAATTCTTGTTGTGGTCACTAAGCTAATCCAAGCTAAATTACTTTTATGCTAGATTAGTCTCATGTTTGCCAAGAAAAGACACAGGGTAGCTAAGAGATTTTGTTTTTCTCTTAAATAGAATCAGTACGGAGTTTGCGGCAGAGCACCCTAGCAAAGCGTTCAAATGTTGCACCTCCTGTTAGCACCAAGAAATCATCTGTGAAATGTGGATCTGCTGTGAAAACAGGACAGAAACAGCAAGAGAGAAGTCCAGCTAAAGAAGCAGATGTTGCTGCACCCCTGAAGGTAGAGCAGCCTAAAGAAGTTAGGCGTAGCACAAGGCGATCTGGACAGGCAGAAGGAACGACGACAGTAACACCTCCCCAGAATAATGCAAAATGTCCTCCTGCTCCTGAAGAGGCAAGTGATGTAAAATCAGAATCCCCTGATCAGGAAAAAGCTGAGGAGATCTCCCASGAGTTGAGTTGTTCTAATTTAGCAGGAGCTTCTCCTCCTCCTCACGGAGAGGCAAAGGAGATAACTGAGGCTGCTACAAAGGCTGATTCGGGGAATAGTGAGCCAGTTTGTTCAACGTCTGCAGATACTGAAATTACAGCAGTTAAAAATGAAGCAGATGGTGGAGTTGAGTCAATGGCATCTGAAGCTTCTTCAACAGAAAAGACTGCAAATGAATCAGAGGAATTGGAGAAGAAAGCAGAAGAAAATGATCAGAGTAAGATACATGGAAAAGCTGATGACCCACCTAYCGAAAGTGGTTGTGTAATTCCCAGTGAAGTTTATCAGATCTTTCCAGGTTTGTCCAGCTCTGTGGAAGAGGGGGTTGAATGTAGGTTAGGTTCCCAGGATGAAGTTCCTGATGAAAATGTATTATCTTTAAAAGAATGTATAACAGAGCCTGTAGATGATGTCACAGGGACGGATAAAACTGTAACTCTCTCTGAGGAACTATTGGACAGTACAGAGTGTGATAATAAAGAGTTGAAAAGTGAAGATTCTGCTTCTGCTGGCCCAGAAAGTAACATTTTAGATAGCACCGCTCTTGACAGTACAAGTCAAAATGTACCAGAGCAGATCAGCACCGCTAAAGTAGAAGGCCCCGAGGCCTCAAAAATTCAGGATAATGAAGCACTTAGTGCTTCAACAAAATGTGAAAAAAATGTGAGGCCCCGACACAGTAAATCTGTGATACAGAATAAGCAAAATCTGACTACAGGTACTCGACAGAAAGTAGCTGCAGTGCAACAAGAAATAACACATTCGAAAACAAGAGCTGGTTCTGCTGTTTCGGGTCTTCACGGTTCCTCTTCAGCAGGTGTGAAGCGTAAYGCAGATGAGCAAGTTCACCATCTAAATAACCCCGTCAAAATTAGGAAAAAACAGTCTGACTTGGGTTTGAAAACAAAGAGCCGTGTTTCAGGTGTCACAGTAAAAAAGCAGACCAATACAATGCTGAAGAAAACACCCCGAGTCCAGGCTTCTGGGCAGGTACATAAATCATCAATTCAAAGGGCAAATGAGAAATCTCCTACTCAACAAAGCTCTTCTAAGGATACCCACCAGAAGCAAGCCCAGAAACATCTACTCTCGAYTGTACCGAAAACAAGTAACTCCTCAAAGGAAGAGGCAGACACAAAAGATGCCTCTGCTCTAGAACATTTGAAGGAAGATGACAAAGAAAAAAACAAATCAAAAAGAATTGATAAGAATCTCCAGCCACGCCAGAGAAGAAGTAGCAAAAGTCTCTCGCTTGATGAACCTCCTCTGTTCATTCCAGATAATATTTCAACTGTAAAACGGGAAGGCGTGGAGCAGGCACCTGCTAATGAAAGCAAATCTGCTTGGGTTCCCAGCAAACACTGTGGCTTTTGCAAAAAGCCACATGGCAACAGGTGTGTGTGGCTTTGTGTGCCTAGAGTTATTTAGTGTTGGTCTCGAAGATAATTTATTCTCTTACCTGTTTATTGCCGATTGTGTGCGAAAAGAGAGGAAAAAAAAAAAAGGCATAACCTTTTCTCATGCAAATCTCTCTGTTTCGTTATGAATTGTTTTCTCTTTGGCTCCTGGAAATTTATTTATTTGTTTAGATCTTTTAAGTAGAACATGAGCAACTAGTTTGGCCAAAAGTAATTTCCTTCTTTCCAGAAATATCTTAAGTTAAAGGAGCGCCGCCAAGCAGAAGAATGAATTGTCTGCAGATGATTTCACCTGTTGTTATAACTGTAATTATTGTACCTGAAGGCTAACAATTTTTTACAGTCAGTATCATAGTTGCTATGAGACTTTCATGTAATAGGATGAAGTAAGTAGTCAGGAGAAAAAGAAAAATAAAACATCAGTGTATTATAAATGTATTCTAAAACTTGAATATATACAGATCTGAAATGGGTTCTAACGAAGAAGTTGCATCTGATCTTAATATTTCTTTAATATAAAAATTCCTTCTCTGCATTGTAAATGGTGTGAAAAAGGTAGCATTCCACTAATGTGGAATTACTTTTTATTCCACATAGAAAATGTGGAAGCACTTTTTACTTACTGAATTTTATATTTGTGAAATATTTTTGTAGTTGTCATGGTAGCTTCCAGATTAAGATTCTGATTAATCCTTATCTGCTTAGGTGGAGGAAACTTGCTAATAATTTTCAATGAATGTGTTTTAGATCTCCGTATAGCAGAGTGAAATACAGACCAAGCGACTTAAGTGCCCAAGGTTTCTCCAGCACACGCTTATGCTCAAAAAAAGCCCTTATGACTTAATATGAATTTTTATTTAATGTTTGTTAAACAATTATATAAAATTTATATATTTTGCAGCTTTAGTAATCAGTGAGTTATTAACCTGTGTCAAGTGGCCTTTAAAAAATATTAAACATAAGTTTATTCTGCCTGGTTGGTAAAGGGGTATTCTGGTTTAGTTCCATGTGATTTCAGCAATATATATTTTCCTTTTATTGTTAGGACAGTTACCACTTGTGTGCATCTATGGATGTTTAAATTAATGAAGTTTACATTCCCTCATATTTTTGGAGTTTCATGTAATATAACCTAGGTACTCCTACCATTRTGATCTGTATTTCAGTGAAATGCTTAAGTACAGAAAAACTGCCGCTTTTTACAAAAGGTTAAAAAAAAAGGCAAAATTGCAATTTTTTGTCATAATTGCTGCCACTTCCAATTTTGGTTTGGAATTGAAATCTTCCTGCCTTCTTTGTATTTTTTGTTATCATTTACAATGTTCGATGTTTATTCTTATTCTCAATGTCTCTCTCATGAGCTGCCACAGTGATTACTAGTACCCTGTCTTGGTACTGTTATTCTTGTTATTATTTTCTTGATGTATATTTGTATCACAAAATCATTGACACATCTAATAGTTATTATATAAACACAGAGGTTTTTCTATATAGAAAGCAATTGAGACATTCACTAGTGAGGTGTTGTTGAGGAAGCTTGTGTTATTGAGCCCTAAGCTTAAATATGATGATTTATATGATAATTTAGCACTGTCAATCTGGCATTTTTTATTATATTTAAATTTTGATTTCGAGTTACTTTTGAGGCAATTTTGAGTTCAAGTTACTTTTAGTTTGTAATTGTTACAAATAAAATTCAGATTCATTCGATATCACTCAGATACAAGTGGAAGCAAAATCCATAGKAACTGATATATCTGATATTTTTGTGCTTTTTAATTCTTGCATCAAAAAGATATTTTCAGTAGGGTATTCAAAAGCATTTCTAGGTGTTAATAATGTAAATTTGTGCATCAAAAATATCAATATTGACTATAGTGATTTTAAAAAATCGTTTTGTGCATTTTACAACTTTTCAAGCAGTTTTTCCATTTCCCCTTTGCAGTCAGCTTGCTGGGCAGCCTCTTACCTTTTTTGTCTCTTCATTGTGTAGGGAAAGAGGAGGAAGGGAGAGAGAGAAAACTAGTGCAAAATGACAGTAGTGCAAAAGATGTTGAAGGCAAGACTAAGATCTGAAACAGTACTTGTGTTCATAACCCGCCTTGGGTTATAGCCCTGGGTTAAACTTTGGGACCTTCTCATCAAAACTGTGGGACAAGTGGCTCAAAGAAGTTGAGCTGAAGTTGCAAGCCTGAGGTGGGGAATAATGTGCATAAGCTTTGCAGCGTGCCATGGTAATGCTACACATTAAATTCAGGTTGAAAAAGTAATTCACATGAAGCTTTTTATATTTCCTGCAGTGCATACAAAGCTGCTGACTTGTTGTTAATGTAATACAAAGCTTGAAAATTTGATTTAAGTCAGAGATAGCTGGTAGAGGTGCTTTTGTCAGCCACATTTATGCATATTGTCCCCATAACGGATGCTTACATAGCTCCCTCATAGCCCCAGAGTAATCTTGCTGTGTCTGCTAGAAACAGAAAATGGTTGTGTATTGACTTATATTATTTAACCTCAGAATTATCCTGTCATTGAAAAAATGACACAACTTAAGCCAGCCCAAAGCCAGTGTTTGGCTCTGGTACAGACTGTCTCTGGCTGTTTGCTTGGTGTGTTCTGTGATTCCCCTTCAGAATAATACCTTTGTAATGTAACCAATACCTCAGTGTTCTTTTATATGAAAACAAAAACTGATATTTCTGAGGAATTTGGGTAATTGTATCCTTCTATACTTGGCTTTTTTTCAGCATGTATGGAATACTGTTATCTTTGCTCATATAAAAAGTTTGAGTTACTGTGTTCACTGCACTGCTTCCTTCAACTTGATTTTGCTGTTTCTAGTGCCATGTTGSTGGAAGACTTTATCTTTTGTCGATTAATAACAAAATAGATCATATGTGCAAACTTCCGTCTATATTTATGCACTAGTGAAAAATGTGTTTGTGTATGCATCTAATGTATGAAAATGTTATAGACTGAGGATTTTTCCTCAAATTCAAAATGAATTTAGTGATATTGAAAATAGTATTTAGTAAATAAACACAATATGCACAATAGGCAATTCTGCAAACAGATTGAAGATCTAAACTAACTGAAGAATAAAAATTTTTGATTTCTTGGCACAGAGGTAGATAAAGATTGCAACTCAGCAGATGGAGAGAAAATTTTTACAAAATTTTTTTCTTGTATGTATGCTATTCATCCTTCTGATACAAGAGCTTGTGCTATAAATTTTTCCCACTTTCTTTGTGGATTTTCAAGTTTTCTGCAGCCCAAAGGGCTGAACTCTTTTGTTGCTCAAAGAAACAGACAGAACCTAACCAAGATGTTGCAGAGTAGAAGGTACTAGAAGATACTACTTTGCTTGGGATTCGATCTTGCTTTTTGTATGGTTAGACTGCCATATATCAGCGCACACAGAAAAAGAAGTGTTGCAGAATCAGAGTTTTGCTTAGAATTTTCTTTTGTCCTGCATTTCAATTCTGCTCTTAAGAGGGAAAAGTAGGTAACGTAATAAAGAGCATTTAGGAGGCATAGAAGTTAACTTAGCTAAGGTAAAGCATTCATCTGTTGCATACAGGTATCCACTGAACAGCTCTGGACAGCTGTGGCATGGAAGATTACTTTATAGTTTAGTTCTATGGACTTAGGTAAAAAAATCACAAAATATTTTCTGCTTTTGTAAACTTTTAATAGGACATTTGTTTTCTGAAAGTAATTCTAGTACTTCAACGAAGTCAAGTGATACAAAGGTGATCGTATACTGTCTTCAGTCAATATAAACAGAAAAGATGAAGAAATAAGTTAAGACTTTGAACTCGAAAGCTGCTCGAAAGTTGTGTACTTATGTTTTTAAGTGTGGATGCATAAATAGCAAATGAATCATTGATGTGACAACATCCTTTATAAAAAACATTAATTAAAATAATTATCATGCCCTAGTTCTGGTATGTTTGTTGAATACTGTCAGTATATTAAGCACATAGATTATATAAGATATCATCCATTTGTAGCCATAGGTGGTATTTCTAGATTTTCTGCCTCTGTTACTCTTTTCTTTTATTCTAGAAAGGCTTTTAACATTTAAAACTATCATCCTTGTGCAGCTGTAGGAAAAATGAGCTGGAGAAATACTATGTAATGGGATAAATAAAACAGCATTATAAAATATGATTGAAGAATGTGGAGTCTCCCTCTCTGGAGGTCTTCAAACCCACCTGGATGCCACTTGTGCCACACGCTCTAGGTGTCCCTGCTAGAGCAGGGGAGTTGGACTAGATGATCTCTAGAGATCCCTTCCGACCTTGAATATTCTGTGATTCTGTGAATGGAAGAACTCCGACATTCTTTRTATTTATTAGCTGTACCATTTTGTTACTGTTTCTTAGGAGGATTATATTATCCATCGAAAATGAAGGATATAGGATAGCCCAAGTTATCTAAATACGTAGATTTATAAAATTTTTATGTGCGTGCAGTTATATTTGGAAACTCTCGTTCTGATCCTGTAGGAAGGATTGGCTCGTCTGTGTCCCTACTTCCTTTTTGCAGAAATTCTTGTAACAAGGAAAASTATGCCCTTAAAATACTTGAAAAACAGGATTTTGCCATTTTTGCTGTGCTGCATGTTCCATATGAAGAGTTATGATTTATTTATTAGTCAGTTGTTACTGAGAAAAGCTAGTTATTAGTCAGTTGTGTTGGACTTGCACTAAAAGTAAGGCAGAACTGCTGATGTGGGTACTCTGACAACAAGGAGGTGCAAAGTGGTTTTGGCGGCMGCTGATTTCCCTGGGCTTTGAGTGAAGTCTCCACTGTCAGGGAATGTGGGCTCTTGCTGAGGAGACCTCCCTTGGGCTCTGTGGGAATAGTGGGTTGCTAAAGATGCAGTCTGACCTTCGTTGTTCCTTCTGCTTGTGACATCTTCAATACCTGAAAGGAGGAACTTGTGTCTCCTTGCAGCGTTTGCGCTTTATGTTGCGTGGAGTAGAGCGGCAGCATCGCTGAGACACAGTATTGATATGAATTTATAAAAAGTTTTAGAAGATAAGTGAACAACACCATTAAGGAGAAAAAGTGCTTAAGTATTTTTGCATCATGCAGAAATGGGAGATACTTCAGTTATTTAAATCCAGTAACTTTTTAAAATGTATAAACAGTGGTTCAGTTCCTGTTAGGTGATCATCAGGATTAGGGTCTCCTTTCAAATAGTGAAAAGTTGAGGAAAGAAAGATTCAAAAAGTAAAACCCTTTTTTTTTTTTTTCTAATTCAAGTTACTAGTCCTGTTTTAGTATTTTCCCTGTGTTATTTAAAGCAAATGCTGTGGGCTAAAGTGAGGAAAATATTCTGAAATAAATGGTTATCTATGGCAATGTGCTTGTTACATTTATGAATAAATCTTAAAATGCTGATTGGCAGCCCAGACTGAGTGACACTCTGACAGCTGCTTTTTTTCTTTTGTTTTAGTCTTAAACATAATTTTACGGCAAACATTTTTTTGAGTAAACCAGCTTCTGCCTATATCATGTGTAAAATCTTTTTCAGTATTTGTTTTTGTTCTATAAATTGAATAAATTGAATGTATGCAAATTAATTTTTAAAAATAGCCTGTATATCTTGAAAATAAATATTTTAAGCCTGCCTGAATTTTCTATCTCACAGATGAATTTTAGTTTGCCACAAATAATATACTAAAGAAAATGTGCTWATTTTAAAAGAGAGCGTGGAAGGTTTGTATTAATTAATCTGTTATCTTATGTGTAATGCCAATGCAATTTTATGAGTGATCTCTTCATGCTGATGTGTGAGAACTGCCAAGAATTCTTTAAAAGGCAAGTGACAGTGATTTTCTCCATGTCCTGAAGAGCAATAATACTGGCTGCTCTCACCTACCAGCTCTTTTGAGATTGTTCTCAAACGTAGTACTGTTTTTATTATTAAAACTTGTAAAAGCAATTTGATCTTTTATTAAGGCGTGAATTATTATTGTAAAACATGTTTTTTCTTTCTCTTTCAGCTTTACATCTTCCAATCCAGCCTTACAACATGGTTAAAACTTCTGCACTCCAAACTTGAAGCAGTCTACAGTCAGAAAATTTGGTGTTTAAATAGTCCAAGATATCAGAACCTCTTCAGTCACAACTGACAGCAGTGCAAGAAGACATCCTTGATCCTTCAAGCCAGGCTTCAGTCTTCCTTGACTCCCCTTCTTAGTCTCTGAGCATTGCCCTGCTGTTGTCTCTTTATCCAAATATAACTAATGCTATGAATCACAATTACAGTTTGTGTCTAGAATAGTGGAAAAGAAAAATATGTACAAATGGCCTTATGGTAAAAAGGATTATTCATGTTATTAGTATCAAAATCAGTATCTTCCCTCAGAGCCTTGGAAGTTGCACTCTACTAGTGTGAAGTAATTCTAGTARAAATAGCGAAAGTTTTAGGGAGTAAGCACCAATGTTTTTGTCATTTTGTGTAACTAGGTTTAAGCAAGAGTACTGTAAATACTTGAATTGTGGTTATAGTACAAGCTTAGTGGATGTTTCCAGAATCTGTAGTCTCAGTTTCTGAATCCAAGGATTTACTGTGCATGGTTAAGTATGGCGTACTGTGTATGGTTAAGTATGGGTTAAGTATGGCGTAAACCTTCTTAAAAAGACTGGAATGAAGTCAAATGGATATTCCATCTTCAGTAGTTTGCATAAGATGGTTTGAGTGACAGCTCTTCATCGTGGTGTTCTTGTTTAGTGAAGAAATCTGTATGAAATATAGAAAAAAAATAGAAAAAAGTCACTGAAAGCACACATATGAAGCTGGGCTCTAATCAGCTACTAATCACTTTATTTTTGGAAAACCACTTCTTCCATTCCACTTCATTGCCTTGAATTATGTTTGCGAACAAGTTTAAACAACCAAGAAAGAAAACCTGAAACTTTAAACTTTCACATTAAAAAAAACCAAATGACATACAGCCTGCTACTATACATTTTAGACCATCCAAATTAGAAAAAGCCTTTGTTGTAAGGGGTGGAACAAACCCCAGCTGCTGCTATTATTCGTTGGTCTGAATATAGACTCAAAGTAGATGGTTGTCTGCAGCACTAGTGGTATCACTCACCCTCTATATTGCCTGCTTTTGCTGTTCCTGATCTTAGCTGAAGAGTTCCTTACACTGTCAACTTGAAGATATGTAAGTTCTCTCTACCTTTAAAGGAGAAAAAAAAAAGTTAATCAAAATCTCTCAGTTTTGGTTCTTCAAGTTTGCAGTCTACCTTACTGATTTAAGGAATGCATGAATTTTKAAAATTGAAGATAAATTTTATATATATGTTTTTAATAAAATTCAAGTAGTATTTSTGGCTTCAAGGCAGTGTATTTTTAATTTTGTTCAAATTATAGCCAACAGATGTTATTAATTTGTACACCAAAATATCTTTTAAAGTGTCTAGAAGCACTTTTTTTCTCTCTTAATTTTATTTTAGTTCTGTGGAAAACTTCATGTTTGGAACTTCCTTTTTTTTAAAAAAAATCATTTTTATATCCTCAAAGCTTTACCAATATTGCAGTGTGCAGAACATGTCTTAGGTAGGGGATCCATCTGTTGACCACTGTAATT
This sequence comes from Nothoprocta perdicaria, assembly GCF_003342845.1. Lineage (NCBI taxonomy): Eukaryota > Metazoa > Chordata > Aves > Tinamiformes > Tinamidae > Nothoprocta > Nothoprocta perdicaria. The sequence goes on from NW_020455027.1 coordinate 1,264,466, forward strand.
GTGAAATAGGCCCTCATACTGTATTTCCTGCAAACTAGTGTTTGACTATGGGCTCTTAGAAAGGAGCAATTTTCCCATCACTTTTGTCTTCTCTGCCTGCTGTGTTTATGAATATTATGATACTGTGCTAAAAGCTCCGGAAGGGATTATCATGTAGTGTGACCAGCTTTCTTGTATCTCTTCAAATTATTGGAACATAGATCTGGAAGGACTTAGGTGTTTCTGAAAGAGAAGTGATCTGTGCCRTTGTGGCTTAAACTAGTAAATAGATCTGGATTATTTTTTAGTAAGGAATAATAATAAAGAATTACTATTAGCTCAGTTAAAAGAACAATTAGATTTTTTTTTTCATAACCTGGTTTTAAGACTGACTTCATCAAATCTAGTGAACAACGATGTAGTAAAATAGGTCAGGGAAGCTACATRCTTTTTCCTGAAATTTTTGAGACTTCAGCATTTCTCAGATTCATTTGCATCAAGAGTGTCTACTTATTTAAATAGAATTTAGTCTTGATTTGTTTGGAGTTAGAAAGGCCAGAACATAAGACTACTGTATTTTCTTCTTCTCTTGGATATCAAAGTTATACAGTTAGAGGATAGGACAGTGGTGTTTTGAGGTACCTGTAGCTTCTTGAATATGGTTATAGTCACAGAACAGTCTGGAGTGTTTGCATCTACAGTTCTGTGGTGAAGAAGAAGAATCCCTTTAAACACATTTTGTAGTATTGATATGGTTTTGTAAAGCAGGTAATTCAACAGATCCTAAACTTTGTAAGAGCATAGGTAGATAAGTTAGGAATCTTTTTCCTTAGAATCTTCTTTAAAAAAGGGATTGGATATTGCAGTCAAAGAATGGAGTTTATGAGTCGGTGACATGCATTTCACTGAATTACTTTTAAATTAGTGCTGTCTTCTATGGAATTTAACCATCAATAATTCAGTGAATAACTTTTCTGCATTAGCAAACAAATCAGACTTTTCAGAGCATTTCTGCTTTCATTTGGGATATTCCCCACTAGATATAAAAATATAATAAATATAAACATTTACATATTAAAATGATAGGAAAATRTAAGTGGATAGTGCAGGAGCAGTTGCAGCTTCATTGGAAAACAGATCTTAAGTAGTTACGCCATAATTAGGTTCATAATTAGAAGAAAGAGTTGTAAAATTAATTACTATCAGCAATCTCTAAAAATAGATTTGTTGAGGTATTTAATCCGTCTAGTTTTGAAATTTTCCATTCTTCTGAAAGAGTATCACAATTTCATGAGAAATTGTACCTAATGTTGTAATTAGGTACTAAGTTTTATTTTAGACCAAGTAATATTTCCATTATTGGAAATACTATATCTTAAGTCTCATTATCAAAATAATGCAACAGAACTAACTCTGAGATGAGGGCATATGCTGCAAACAATGTTCATTTCAATTGCTTAGACAACTCAAGCACCAAACACCAAAGGCAGAAGTGGCCTGTACCTTAACTAAAAATAAATTTAAAAAATTACCTAAAAAAACCCCAGTAGCTAAAGTTATCTATTTGAACTGTAGCTGAAGCTACTCTTGGCCCCTAATTTACTATTAGATAGAATAAAATACAACTATTTTTCTGTAAATAATCCAGTAGTGTCTAAAGAATATGATGTAAATTCTTACTCATTCTCACTCATAATTTTAGGGTTCTGTGCTTATAATAGTTCCCAAAGTACTTAAGCATGTGGAGGATTATAYGGTATCAGTTGTCGCATTTTTCCTATAAGGATGGTGATGTTATTTGAAGGAAGATAAGGATAATGCTCTTGCAATGAAATTTCCTTTTGAAACTTATGTTTACCAATTTTGAGAACATTCCTTTTTTGCATCTTGATKTTTTTCTTTAATTTTACTCTTAAAAAACAATCACCCTGTTGGTAGAGATTGTAAATTCACCATGAGGTTATGATAATCTCTTGGACTATTGTGGCACAAAAGCTATTTCTCGGGAAGATCATACCATGTCGTAAGGCTGGAGATGGATGTAAAGCTACAAAGAAAGAAAATCAACTATCAGGTAAGAAAAAGATGTTGTGATAGACAATGAAAAATAAGTATGCTGTATTCTCTTTAAGTTGGTGTGTGTTATTTTTTAGTCTATACACTGATTTATGTCTTTGCAGGTTCATGGTTGGCTGTGGAAGATGCGATGATTGGTTTCATGGTGACTGTGTTGGACTGAGTCTTTCTCAAGCGCARCAGATGGGTGAAGAAGATAAAGAATACGTGTGTGTGAAATGCTGTGCTGAAGAAGACAGAAAAGCAGAGTCTTTGGATCAAAGTCTACTGGATCCTCAAGGGAAACATGAAAGCTATAAAGAAGAAAGAGCACTGGAAAGTGAAAAACCCGGGATGTCAAAGCAAACACCTACTTGTAATGCAAGCATGACTGAGAAACTGAGGCAAGCAGAGGACACAGGGAAGCACAAAGTCAAAATTTTTAGAAGGGTAAGTTAATGTTTCAAGTTCTTTTAGTCATTGGGCTTTGGGTGGAGATGTTTCCCCTAACTTTTTATAATTTGAAATACTGTTGCTTAATAGTGTTTCAAATGTTTTTCTCTTGTGTTTGTAATTCAGAAGATGTGAATCTAATCTAAAATTTGATTTTTATTTTGAGAGTGTGTGTGTTAAACTGATTCTTGAGAAATGTGTTACTGCTAAATGCCGTTCTATTACTTTCAACGGAAGTATGTCTTCTGTGATACATATTTATTTGCTACATAGATATATATATATATGCATCGTATTACACGAGACATACACAAATACACGTTGTGTGATTTTTAGATACGTATATATTTAAAAGAAAGTTAAGCAAAATACCCCATTCAGAAACAGCTCGTAACTTAATTTGTCCAGAGAAGGAAAACATTAAAATATTAATATATGAGACTTGCACTCCAGTTTGCAAATCCTGTTTGTTAAATTTACATCTTAGTTCCTGTTTGGAGTTTCTTATATCAAACGTTACCAGTAAACAGCCACTGTTCCAATTAACAGTGTGCACAAGGCTCAGTTTCTACTATACTTCAGCAATATATAGTATCATAGTATATTGTATCATATTCATTGTGATTTAATTATTAGTCATCCTTTTTGCCTTACCTTTCTGGAGAGTAGTGTTATAATTCTGATATATAAATTGTTAGGTAAAATTTTGACCAAATATCTATATTTTCTAGTTACATGTCTTGCTCTGCAGATTTAACTAAAGTTGGGTTAGGGATGTTCACTGGTATTCCTGAGCTTTCTATATAGTTCTTAAGCAGGCAGTCATTTTCCAGGTGGAGCTTAACTGCAATTTGTCTGTGATATGTATTGGACCAGATTTTTGAAGAGATTGGAAAATAATACTTGCTGATAACTTGAAATATTGWTTAATAACATTTTTAAAAGTATAATTTAATATTGTGTACATCCAAGATTTAATTAGTATTAACGGTATATAACTTTAAATATATAATATTTGGGAAAAATGTGTAATGAGTACATAGTAGTTCATTGTAACATTCGTACAATTAGCATTAACATGTTGACATGTAAATGTTTATTTCAGGAATCTGGGGAGGGGAAGAACGTGTCAGAATGCAGAGACTTAGATGCTAAAAAAGGGCAACATGTTCCTACTCGGAAAGCATCCCAGGCTGCTATACCTCCTCGGAGGTCCTCTGAGGATAAAAATGAAAGAAAAGAGTCTCCGAGCGCGGTTGAAAAGTCTGCAAAGTCAGGTAACGAGGTTTGGATAAGGGCTATATGCTTGTTAATGTGCATGTACAATGAAGCATAAGGACTTCCTTTATAATATTATTTTTTTTACAAAACACATTTTATAGTGCAAGTGATGGTGATCCAGAGAACTGTTTGTTTTCATGATGTTTAGGATCTTTGTTTCTCATATCTTCTTTTATTTATCAGGGAAATGTTTCCTGTATAGATGTTTTCAATTTGACTAGGATAAAATGCTCATGCAATCAGTAATGGGAGAAAAGTGTCACAAAAGCATCTCTTAAACTTTATTTCATACTATGATAATGAGATACTTTTCCATAAAACACCACACGTACTCCATGTACGTCTTGTTTTCAGTGTACTCAGTTTTTTAATTGCTGTATAAATATTATTATTTGACTTAACAATTTGGCCAAAAGAAATCAGTAAATTACCTCAGAATTCATTTTGAAAGGTAACACTATTGCACGCTGAAACATCAAATTTTCATTTTAAACTTTATTTGAAAAGCTGAAGAAACATACTTTACTTTGAAAATAACTTACCTCTCTTATTGCTTCCTGCTCCCCCCCCAAAAAAAAACCAAAACAAACCATGAAACAAAAACTCACCCTTCCGAGAAGTATTCTTATTTATTCTTATGAGAAAAAGATAATTTTCATCATTTGACACAGAAATCTCAGAATCTCAAGAGCATGACTAGTGAGTTTTTGTGTCAGAGAACTTCATCTTAAAATCCTAAACTCAAGCTCTGAATTCTCGTCTAAATTCTATTCCTAAGGGAGGTCTGCTGAGTTAATTGTGAATCTAAACGTAAGGATTTATACTGAATAGTATCCTTCAGGCTTCAGACATCTCATGTGTTCATCTTCTCGGAATCACAAAATAATTGACATCCTTTCTAAAGAAGTCTCTGGCATCTGTGAAGTATTTAAACTGTTCTAAAATATATTAAGTGGATTACAACATGGAGAAAAAAATTTTAATGAATTCACAACAAATACAACATTAAAAATTACTTTTAAATGGAAGCTTGGCGGTCTCATTATGACAATTGGCATAAAGTTGTTAAACAGAAAAGTTATCTAAATCCTTTTCTTTTTTTTTTTTTTTTTTTTTTTTTTTTTGCTGATGTTGACAGTGGTGGTGTTTATTGGTAACGTTACCCATCACTTCCCTGTTGTGAGACTCTGTTGACTGAAACTTTGCCCGAGTGTCGTTGTCATGGGGAGGCTTCCTGCTTCCCCTGGGGAGCCCTCTTGAAACCACTTTATTACGGTTCCTCATCCACCTCTGAGCAGGAGATGAGCAAAAAACACACTGACCAAATAAAAGCCTTATTAGAGCTACTTTTTGAGCAAGCCTGATATTTTTGTGTGTTAGGTCACAGAGTGGAATAACGGCAAAGGATGTTATCAGGTTTGCACTGCCTTTCTGGTGAGGCATGGAAAAATAGTCCCATTAACCACAGCGTTCATGATCCAAGCATATAGTCTGCTAAGTGGAAAATAAGGTTGTTGTCTTAGCTACTTGAAAATGTGGTTAGAATGGGTCTGGTATCGATGCATTTTAAGTTGCACTCTGTAGGCAGAAGTAACAGCAAAGAAGAATTTCCTCTTGCCGTCCAACATGCTCATTACATGTTTATCAGAGTTCAAAATCTGTTTTATTCTTTTATGACTAGAAAATCAAGGTTAATATTGCTTCTTTTGATTCTTAAATGGAAAGTGTTGCTGTAAATTAGAGTGGTATATTCATGGACTGAGACATTGAAACTGAAGTATTTTTTTTTTTAATTACTATGATTTGTTTAGAATTTGCAATTATTTATAGTGGCTTTGTGCAAGAGTGTTTCGTAGATGAGTAGCTGAGATTATTAGAATTGAAATAATTTTGATGGCTACTAGGTTCAAAAATCTAATTTTAATGAAAAACTGTACTTGAAGTTTTAATCTTATTATAGTAAATGTTTTCTGATATATTATTTTCCAATTTGCTTCAGTGAAAAATGCATCTGTACTTTCACAGAAATTCAGCTATTGGTCAGTGTTTTTCCTGGCTTGGTATTGAAGAAAACATGATAAACTAAAGCAGCTTTGCAAAAACCTTTTTTTTTTTTTTTTTTTTTTTTTTTTTTAATCTTCATTCTACAAAAACAAAACAAAAATACAAATATCATAAAAAAATCAAACCAACCAAGGCCAGCTCCTCACTGAGGCAGTTCCTTGTTCTTGAAGCCCTTAGCAGCTTAAAACTTTGGGATATCCCATAACAATAAATGTTTGCAGCAGTGGCTGAGCAGTTTAAGATTTTTAACTGTTTGTGTTTTGATAGGTGTTCATGAGAAACAAGAAATTAAGAAAAAGAAAATTGAGAGAGGAGGAGCAAGTAGTACAACACATTTGCCAGCTGTGTCAGCATCGAAACCTTCTGCTGATCAGATAAGACAAAGTGTTAAACAGTCTCTTAAAGAAATACTCATGAAAAGGTAGGGGGTATGTGTTTGTGTATATATATATATATATATGTATACATACTCTTAGGTATTTTAATTTTGTTTTTACACACAAATGTATATATATGTGTATACTTATATGTTATTTATGAATTTATGTTTGTTTTCTTTTAAGGAGATGGAGAAGAAAATGTTTTGGAAGTTATTTTTGGTTATTGGAAGTTATATTTGGTTATTGGTTTGGAAGTYTTGGGTTTTTTTCCACTTTCCCTTGTGTTCTCTCACAGATTGACAGACTCCAGTTTAAAGATTCCTGAGGAGAGAGCAGCAAAAGTTGCCACAAGGATAGAAAAAGAACTGTTTTCTTTTTTTCGGGACACTGACTCAAAGTATAAGAACAAATACAGAAGCTTAATGTTCAACCTAAAAGATCCCAAAAATAATGTATGTATTATTTGTGTATAAGACTTCACAAAAAATACTTTTGCAATAGGGTAAAGGAGGCCTTCTGTACAGATACATTATTAAACCTTTCACAGTTTGTTCTCTTACTTTTTTTTCTGAATGTTTCCTCTGACTTCAGATTTTTTATTCTTTTCCTGTGCACTCAATGTGCTCGTGTGACTTCATCTCTCCATCTTTATCTGTCACCTGTTCTGCAGCTCCTTGCCCTGCACTACTTTATTATAGGTTTTCAAAGTAAAGTGGATAGAGCTTGTTCTAAGTGTTTTTCTTTTTTTGCCATAATAGTACTCTCTGTGCCTATTTTGTTTTAATGTAGAGGCTTTTCACAGCACTTATTTATACCCAAATTTCTGAATTATGGTCTTTGCCAAGGAAAAATCATCACTGTCTACATCACTTTTGTGAGTGTCAGAAGCCTGCTTTTCAACATCACAGTCAACTCATCAACCTCTTGCCTTTGGTTATCAGTTGTTCTAATCATTTTGACTGCGGTAGATGTAAGCTCAGTTTACTAGGGTCCTGATTTGTTTTGATAGCAGTAGTTAACTTCTTTTTTTTCTTGTAGATATTATTTAAAAAAGTACTTAAAGGAGAGGTTACTCCAGACCATCTAATAAAAATGAGCCCAGAAGAACTGGCTTCCAAAGAACTGGCCGCATGGAGACAAAGAGAAAACAGACACGTGAGATTTGTCAACTTCTATTTTATTGTCCACTTAAGTATATTTATTTTTTTCTTTTCAGGCCATGTGTGTTTAGAAAGGCCAGAATGTGTGTTGCACTAAGCAACTCTTGTTAAGTCAGGGGAACTCCTTTGTTCTGTTTAGTATTCAAGAAACAAAGGGAAGGTGTTGATACAGAGGTTGAAGTGTGCTTTATACTTTGTTTAAATACTTGATAAATATTAGCTCTCTTCTAGGGGAAGCTTAAAATGATGGATTTATGTATTGTAAAATATGCAAAATATGAATATACTTTTTTCCCCCGCCACTATTTCTGAAATGCTTTTTTTGTTATATTTTTAAATTTTCAAATTCTTTTATCTCAAAATAAAAATACATAACCTGCTCTTTTTACAGACAATTGAAATGATTGAGAAAGAACAGAGGGAAGTTGAAAGAAGACCTATCACAAAAATTACTCACAAAGGGGAAATAGAGATTGAGAGTGAAACACCAATAAAAGAACAAGAAGCTATGGAAATTCAGGTAAAAAGGAATATAATTTGCAACTATATAGTATAATTGCAACTATATATATACATAGTTGCAAATTCATCTGTTTGTAATTCTGTTCTTAAATCTGTATCTAAAATTTTCATTATGTTTTGCGTTTAAATTTTCTTTTATCCTTGCTGATTTTCACTTAAGGATTTAGAAGTTTTTTGTTTGTTTTTTTCTTGTGTTTGTAATGGTCTAAATTCCATCACTACAGTAGAAAATACTCTAAATCCTAGCTAAAAGAGATTTAGGAGTATCTTTTTTTTTTTAATCATTTGTAGCTTGTGATATCCTTTCAGAAAAAGAAAAAGTGGATCTGAAAGGAGAATTTTATGTTTGAAGGAAAGAAAATATTGGAGGGAAATATAAACAGTAATATTAATAACATGAACAAAGGGAAAAAATTAATGTTTGRCTTTCCTTAGGAACCTAATGTGCTTAAGTTGTTTGAGAAGACAGAGGAAGCTGAAAAAGATAAAGAAGGAAATGAGTCTTCGTCTCCAGACACCACAAGTCAACACAAAAATCACCTGTTTGATCTTAACTGCAAAATCTGCATAGGTAATTGTGAAAAACACATTGAAAATAAATAGATCACACTYGCATAGGGGTTTTGGGTCTTACAGCTCAGTATACTTCAAGAATGTAAATAAATGTTTTTATCCGCAGTTTACAGGAAGCAATATTTTACTTTATTGATTGCAGTTTTAAAATGATAGGCTATTGGCATAAAGATGGCTTCTATAAAAAGTGAACTGCAGATGAGAAAGAAATCTTCCAAGTGGGTGTGCCTGCTGTATTTGCTTCCTCATTTCTTTATGCTGTCCAACTGCAGTGGTAGTACTGCATTTTTCAGTACTCATTCCATATTTTCAGAGAAAAACAACTTTTTTTTTTGTATTTTAAAAGTAAAAATCATTCCAATTCCTGTTCTCTAGGCCGAATGGCACCACCTACTGATGACATTTCTGCAAAAAAAGTGAAAGTGTCCGTTGGGGTTGCGCGGAAGCAGTCGGACAATGAAGCGGAGAGCATTGCAGATGCACTGTCTTCAACATCCAGTATTTTAGCTTCAGAATTATTGGAAGAAGATAAACAAGACTTAACAAAATCACCATTCGCATCTCTCCCACGGTAATATAAAACTGTTGAGACATTTATAAATGAAAGGCGTTATTCCTGTCATTAAGCTCTTAAACCCCTAATTGGTTTTTTTTTATGATATTTCACAATCCACTTGTATGCTTGACGTTACACAAGTCTTCTGAGGAGTGATGTTATTTGCTGCAGTAAATCGTGCTATGCATTTCTATAAATAATACAATTTGTATTATTATGAATATAGACCTGCAATTCTCACATTGTCTTTTGAGGGAAATAAGCTGCTCTGCATCTGCTGGTGCAGAAGTGCCTATAAAAACAACATGTGGGTTCATATGAAGTAGATCAGAATTAAGATTTCTTCTTGTGTTACGCTGCTAAGGAGCAAGGTAGGTACAGTGTTGCAATTGAATGAGTGGAGATATATGTGTGTGTTTTTATATCTCTCTATATATAGAGATATATATACACACGTCAAGCCAGTGAATTACAGATTGCTGAAATCCAAACATATGAAAGACTAGTTAGTTTCAAATCAGGCTGATTTCAAATCTCAAAACAATTCTCTGTGATGTATTCTTACTCTTTATCAGTCCATGCCCGTATATCTTGTTACAGTTACTTCCTAAGAGTGGAGCTGATGCCTTGCAATTAGCACTAATTGACTACCAGTCAGTATCAAGGAGATCAGGGTGGCTGCACTGGAAATCTTTTCTTACRAGGAGTTAGAACTGAGACAGGGGCTGTGCTTCCCTCTTTTTCTGTGCTGATCGCTGATGTTTGAGGCTTGCTATGCCCTCTCCAGAAGCAAAAGGGGAGTGGGGGACATGAGGGAGAATCGTTTTCTGTTCCCAGTGCAGTTTATGAGATTTTTGTCATTGTTCTTGTTTCACAAAGCACCTTTCCTGTTAATTCTGGAGGACAATTCTGGTTCTACCAGGCCGGTCTGGCGCCTGGTTACATCCTTTGTCATTATCTTGCAAATTTTGCTGCTGTTCATGTAGTTTCCTGTACCCCATTTATGAAACTAAACCAGAAATCTCTATTTGTGATTGCACCTTATATGCTTATGCTTGCGAAACGTTTATGCATTGTGGCTGGGTTATGCTTTTGGAAGTGTTACAATGTTAAAAAAAAGTGCTTGTGTTCAGTTGCTGCGTTAATGTGCTTATGTGTCAATTCAGGGCAAGCAAATACTCATTACGTGTTGCTTACTGTGCATCTGCATTGTGGGTGCAACAGGCCACTGCTCACAGTGGTTCCTGACACAAATGATATTTAAAGAATGGGCCAGAACAATGTGTAATGTAATACATATCCTTATTTGGTCTGCAGTGCCATTAGCATTTGTTTCCTTTTAATAGCATTTAGTAGCTCTTAGACTACATGGGTCCTTCATGCTCAAAGGATACACACAGAATATCAGTTCACTAATGCATCTGTTTTACTGGAAGATGACAAATACAGATGTCTGTCTGACCCTTCTCTGTGCTTGAACCATAAGTCTGTTCAAGTGAAAAAGACAAATCTTCATTTTTTTGTAATTTTACTTGAGATGACTGCTTACGTGATGCTCTGTTGTATACTGTGTTTTTGACAAAGTTTTTTGTCTTTGTTTTTAGGTCAGAAACACCTGGCACTGTGGAAAGCGAAACCCTGTTTCTGGCACGCCTGAATTTCATCTGGAAGGGTTTTATCAATATGCCGTCTGTGGCCAAGTTTGTTATTAAGGCCTATCCAGTCTCTGGCTCTTTTGAGTATTTAACAGAGGTATTTGTACTTATTGTTAAGGAATGAACAGTTTATTTATTAACTTGAGTCACTAATTTGTTTATCTTATAAGCTACTAATAGTGTAATGATGAAAAGCAGTGATGCACAATCATGATACTGGGCAAAGTACTTGTAGGCTGAAATAGGTTGGGTAGGGCTTATGTATTTGGTAGCGAAGTATATTTCAGGATATAAATGGACCTCTAAAGGTTTTAAATACTCTGATGTCTGTCAGGATGATTTGTGTTCTATGCAGATGAGCAGCAGTATTTCCAGAGCTGCTTTTATGAATGTTTGACTGTGTTTAGTTCATTATGGAWCATTTTCAGTAGTATCAGGGTAAAATGGAAAGGTAGGACAGCATCTGTCATCAAAATAACCATCTTTGTGGCCTCCATTTCTTCAGTTAGAGGTGAGAAAATGGTTGCTGTTTTGAACTCAAAGCATTAAAAGAGCTAGGGGCTGTGGGGTTTTTGGTTGGTTTTTGTTTGATTTCCCCTTTACCCCCCATTCCAGGAAAAAAGTGTCCACGCTGGTGATTTCTGTTGACAGTGCAGATTTTGTCTTTTACAATAGGAATAGTTTGTTGTATTCCTCGATGTACTTAGCTTTTTCAAAGCAGTTAAATTTTACACACTTAAAGCAGTTGCAGAACAGGGGAAAATTGTATTTGCAATTAATATTGCTCAAATAATATCAGAGAAGGTTAGAGGGAATAGTATCGAGAGAGAACCAGTTTATTACAAACTGTTAAATTCCCACTGAAAATCCTAATTTAAGCATCCAAAATGTAATGTGAATTAATTTGCCTCTAACTATTGCTGTAAATTCTACACTTACTATATTAAAATGTTACAATTCTAGAACTTTGAGTTAAATGTATTTTTAATATATAAAATTAGATATATTGGGTTCAGATTTTTATTGTTCTTTCTCATAGGATTTACCGGATAGTATTCAAGTAGGTGGCAGGATATCTCCTCATACTGTCTGGGAGTATGTGGAAAAAATTAAAGCTTCAGGGACCAAGGTAAGAAATTCTATATATAGAAGACTTGCTACTAAATATCCTTCCTATTTACCTTAAAGATGCAGCTGAAGAACAGCATGCTCTTTGCTGTCCTTGCAGAGCAAGACCGTCTTAAGTGCTGTTAACTTTGCTGTGTTGAGACTGTATTGTGAGATGTGGCTAAATTAACAAGAATGTTGGGATGGGGAAACTTGAGGAGATGTGTTCTGGAGCTGTAATTCTACCTTCTCTTAAAGTACAGTGCAGGTTTGAATAATGTAGGTCTAAAATCTATGAGGGACCATTTGGCATTTGAATATGGTTTTTACTTTAGCTTGACATCTCTTCTTTTTTCAGTTGTCTGCTTAGGCAAGTGTTTCAGCTTCCTATGTTAATTCTGAGTTGCACAGAATTCAAAGCTGCTGCCTATGGCAGTTTGCTTCCCCAGTGCCTGACTTGCACTGCCTGTTCCTCACGGACTGCAGCACTGCCCGGCCTGGGGTGTCTCCAGGCGCCTGCCCTGGGGCACTTGTCTGCAAAAATACTAGAACCTGGTGCAGCAGATCCTTTGCTTCCCAAGTCACACTCCAGAGTTAGGTGGTGAAAATTGTTCTGGAGATTTCAATGGCCTTGAAAGTGCAAAATTTCCCTACAATGAAGCAAATTTCTCTAAAATTTCTGAAATGGAAAACAACTCCAATTTAAAGCAGAAATACATGTTTATGTTACTTGATGTGATGTGATGATACTGTATGATACTTGAGTCTAAAACATGTGTTTTATTTGCATTAATGTCAGCATACAGAAGAAAACTTTTATTGTTTGAAGTAATTGGAAGTTTTATGCTTCCTTGCTTATGTTCCTAGTTCTAGGCTTTGGATACTGGTCTTCCCTAGTATTTATCAGTATCTGGGACATGATAGACCATACGAAATAAGACTCTCTAATATTGTTAATGGCAGGATGGGAATAATTGCTTGGAAGTTTACATTCTTCCCTAAAAACTTTTATTTAGCAGGCTAATACAAAGCATTCACTTAGCAAGCTAATATAAAATATTAATTTTTTTAGTCAGTCATTGTAATGACACCTTTGTCTTATGGTGAAAGTTTCACACGTTTTCTCTGTTTTCCTGATTCTTTCTGGCCCTCTTGTCATCATCTTCCTTCTCTCTTCTTYGAGTTTTTATAGAGATTCCTATTCTTCTTCTTTGGATTGTACTTTTAAATTAAAAGAAGTCACAAAAATGATTGAAATTTGTTAGTAAAATATACATAACCATTATTTATTCCTTTTTTTTTTCCTCTTTTTCTAAACAGGAAATCTGTGTAGTTCGCTTTACTCCTGTCACTGAAGAAGATCAGATTTCCTATGCTTTGCTGTTTGCCTACTTCAGCAGCAGAAAACGTTACGGAGTAGCTGCCAATAACATGAAGCAAGTGAAAGATATGTATCTCATCCCCTTGGGTTCTTCAGATAAAGTTCCACATCATCTCGTGCCTTTTGATGGGCCTGGTAGGTTCAGCCTGGAATTTGAAACTTATTTTCATAACACTCTCTAAAGAAGGATGTTATAGAAATTTAAGAGAAAAATAATTTCTAGAACTGCAGTTAAGGTTTTTGAAAAGATGCCAAGATATTCTATTCCAACGTGTCATTAGTGTTATAATAGTTTCCTTTCAAAATAATCTTACAATTGGAAATACTTCTATATGTTTTTAAATAGTATTGTAGAAAAAAATACAGAGCGACTTTTTTTGTATATTCTTCCCCCAATCCAGGTTTTRCAATCTCAGAAAATTCAGTCTAGTGATGCAAATGACCTCTGGTCACAATCATACAGAATTTCCTGTTTATTTTTTAAATTGTTTATTTCATTATTAAAAACTATATATTTCGTATTTGAAAAATACTGATTCTTCACTAACTTGTTGTTTTCCTTGAATTCCAAATTTAAAAACAAAACAAAAAAAGCAGGAAAACTTAAAAACAGATGGACAAGGAAGAAATGATCCTGAAATGACTCCCAGTTGTTCTGCTTACACCTAATTTCTTTTGCATCAGTTTATTTTGATTGTAAATATTTGTGGAATATTTTTTTTGAATAGTTAGAGATAAAACTAAGAGAGGATAACATACAGCAAAGGGATGTGGAGAGAATTTATCTATTGAACTGAATGAGAATTGGAAATAGGTAAAGGTGAGAGGGAAATGGTTAGACATAAAATGAGAAAAAGATAGGAAGTGGGTTCTTTGTGGATGGTGCAGCAAAGTTTATTCCCAACAGACTCTCTTTAAGATAATCCAGTTAAGAGAAACTTCTCTTGGGGAACAGTGATAGTTGTCTGTATTTCTTTGAGTCCTGCGATGCTCAGTGCATTAGAAGAGCATCTGCTGAAGTGCCGCAGTGCCCAGGACTCACCAGTACTTGTCTGACTCTGCTTTGTCAGATTGAGCTTTTTTAGAGCATTTTTGAACATGGAGAAAACAATTTTGCCCTGCATTAAGAAGAAGAAGGGGCCATATTTCTTGTTTTCCCACCCGAAGAATCTTTAGATTGTTCAGAACAAAATATGTAATGAACAAATTTCAACTTGCAATTGTTGAAGTCGTAACTTTTATGTTGGATTTTTTTTTTTTTGTTTTAAAGGTTTTGTAATAAAAAGTATTGTAACTTTTTGCTGTCTTTTATTGTGTTGCTTACTGTCCTCTGGAATCCTTATATAGTACTTGCTGTAGTATAGTACCTCACTCTGATTTGGTCTAATTATTGATGCGGATTTCTAAGCTGGAGTTAATAAAATATATATATATATATTTACAAAATATTACATAAATTATATGCGCTAATTTCTGGGTTTTTTTGTTAAAATATAAGCAAAAATGATTAATTTCTGTTGTGATTTTTGCAGGGATTGAAATACATCGACCAAATCTATTACTAGGATTGATAATTCGCCAGAAAATGAAGAGACAAATTACTGCTGTTACAAGTGTTAGCAGTAGCTTTGTGGATGAAGGTTCTGAAGGCCCCTTGAGTAGCTTGCCACCAGAGAAGAAGAGCAAGCCAAACAAGCCTGAAGTCTCTCACAATGAATTGGCATTAGAAGAAGAAGAAGAAAATGATTTTTTTAATTCCTTCACAACTGTGCTGCACAAGCAGAGAAATAAATCTCAGCAGTCTAATACAGACGATGTCCCTGCAGTTGTTGAACCCTTAGTGGAGAGTAGCAAACATGAACCACCAAAGCCTCTCCGATTCCTTCCCGGAGTCCTGGTTGGATGGGAAAATCAACCTTCTACTCTGGAGCTAGCAAATAAACCACTGCCAGTGGATGATATTCTTCAAAGCCTGTTGGGTAYGACAGGGCCAGTGTATGAACAGAATAAGACGGAAGTGAGTCCCAGCGAAAACATACCATTATTAAATGAACAAGAAACCCTGAAAGAAGAAAACATGGATATAGATGTTGCTGATGCAGCTGCTGAAGTYGGTGAAACAAATACGAGCTTGGAAGGTGAACAGGAATCCCCTAGTGCTGCTGTAGCAGCAGATGCAGCAGCTGTAGGGACCTCAAGTTCTGCAAAAAGTACTGGAACTTTGATGGGCCTTAGTCTGAAGGGAAAACCTCCAGATGTTTCCACAGAAGCATTTTTAGCAAATTTATCTGCTCAGTCACAGAGTAAAGAAASCGAAGAAAGTAAAGAAAACGATCCAAAGTTGCAATTACAGGACAAGGAGAATGTGGCACAGGAAGTCAAGACGACCACAAATTCTAGTGTTTCTTCTCCATCAAATGCAGGGAAAAAAGGCAATGAAAACAGTGTTAATGTAGGCTCTGCTGAAGGTACTGCTGCTAATACCTCCAAGTCTCCACCCTTTATTAATATCAAGAGAGACCCACGGCAGGCAGCAGGTCGAAGCCAACAGACTAATGCTTCAGAAAACAAGGAAGGAGATGTTAACAGAAACGAAGATCGACAAAATCTTTCAGGAAATGATCAAATGGAAGTGGAGAATAAGCAGGCTCCTGCAGAAAAGGGCTTAAACGTGTGTCAAGGTGATGCACAAGCAAGCGAGATGCATTGTAGCTCAACTGCAACGAAAGCAGATAATGTCTGCACCTCACAAGCAGAGGATACCAAGAACTTGCAGGAAGATGCCTTGATGCAAAACATTGAAACAGTGAACTCATTCAGAAGAGGACCAGCAACAACTTCATCTCAGCCTGAACCAGAAAATTCCTCTCGTTCGGAATTTATTTCCAAGGTCCCAAACCCTATTACAAGTGGCACCTTCTCATCTGTTAGACCTCCACAGCACAATTTTCAGCATCCTAAATCTAATCCACCCGGATTTCAGTTTCAGGGTCCTACACCTCATAACTTTCCTCCACAAAACAACCCTATGTTTGGATTTCCTTCTCATTTACCACCTCCGCTGCTTCCTCCTCCGGGCTTTGGCTTTCCTCAGAATCCTATGATGCCCTGGCCACCTGTAGTTCACCTATCGGGTCAGCCACCACACTATACCGGACCCATTGCACAAGGGCTACCAGTGGCTCACAAACAGTCAAGATTTTTGGGGCCAGACAATTTTTTCCAGAGTAAAGACAGCAGGAGACCAGAAAGACGTCACAGTGACCCTTGGGGGAGGCAAGAACAGCTTTCGGACAGAGGTTTCAATAGAGGAAAAAATGATCAACAGAGGCAAAGGTTCTTTAGTGATTCCCATCACCAAAAGAAAGACAGACATGATAAAGAGTGGGACAACGAAAAATACTGGGATCAAGATRCTGAAAGAAATAGGCGCCGAGACAGAAACCAGGAAAAAGAGCGAGAGAGAAAGAGTAGAGAGGAAGGGCATAGAGACAAGGAAAGATTGCGATCTCCACACAGTGACAGGGCTTCTGATGGAAAAAGCCCCAAAGAGACTAGAAACCCAGAAAAAAAGACCGAAAAGCCTAAAACTGAAGAGCAGGCTCAAGAAAAGGATAAAGAGAGGGAGAAGAGCCGAGAGAAACATAGAGAACGAGAAAGTGAAAAGAGCAGAGATAGACATAGGGACCACAGTGACAGAACTAAAAACAAGAGGTAAAAAGCTGCAGGCAGTCTTTCAGAATCCTATTTAAATAAACTTAGAGTGATGTCGTAAAACTTTGTATAAAGAAAAAAAAGCCTGCTAGGATTGTGCCATCTTTTTTTATTCAGTATTCGTGTTTTGCAGAAACAAGTCTGTGTTTTGGTACCAATCACCGTACCAATACTCATCCTTTTTTTCATTATACCAACTATTGCTAGAAGTAGGAGTTTAATATTTTAAAGAATTTTACATTGCTGTATATTCAAAATTTTAAAGATTTCCTTTATTAATATGCAATAAAGGCTTAGAAATTTTCTTAGCTGATGAGGTTGGCTTTAGTCAAGTATGCAATATAGTTGCTGCCTTTGGTAATTTGTGCTCTCTTCTGTTTTAAGATGCGCTGATGATTTTAAAGGTGAATTTCATACAATAACCTTCTTTTTAAATTGCACTGTTTTTAAAGACTGCAGCAGAGCCTCAGAATCTACACACATTACAACAAAATATGATATGCTCGGTGGTGTGAAGAGTTCTTTTTAAATTATTCAACAGTACAATAAAACAGTTGAAATGTATTTCATTTTTCAAATATTTCCTAAGCATCTGAAGCAGTTTGTGACCAGAAATTGGAAGGCTAATCTGCTCGAATGTTATTGCTTTAAACTGCACTTGTTTTAATAAGAAAACATTTTTAAACTAAATTCTTCAAAACACGATTTGTAGTAGTCAGTCATTTCTCCCATCATTTTCCGTGCTTCAAAAACTTGAATACCTGAGCTTGTACATTACTTTGTGTTTTACTATCCTTTTTACTGTAAAATGTAAATATTTTAAGGGATATTTTGATTCTAAAACGATAAAACTTTCTCACATACTGTGTGTGTTTGATTTCATAGATGTGAAGCGGGAGGCTGAACACCGCATTGCAGCTTGGCTTGCGCTTGGGGAAAGGAAAGGGAGGGGCAAGATGTGGGGGGCAGTGTTTCTACCTTGGGGGCTTTTTGGTTAAATTCAGATTGTGTCGTGACTGACATCCACCCATGAAAACAAATACAGACTTCCAAACCTAAAAACAACTCCAAACCTCCTGTTCTTACAGTTTTTCTTCAAATACACTGTTCATTTAAAGACAACAGTTTAAACAATGTAAATTACACTGCAGCCATTTTAAGAACTAAAGCCTAGAATAGGATTGTCTGGAAACCTTCAGGAGATCTGTAAAAGAAACTTTGTTTTTTCCATTGATGTGTGCAGGAGTTAGGGAGTTGCTTTAGGATTGCTTTATGCAAGCTGAGTAGCCACCATGGTGGGCTCAGTCCTATCCTTGAAGGTTTGTAGAGCTTGGATTTAATGATTTGAGATGGGCCCATTGTTTTGGTGTTGGATTTAATTTAAGCAAAGAGGGTGGCTTTGCTTGTACAGGTTTTCATTTGGTTTGCCCCAAAATAGGCTTCATCCGGCCTGTGGTGATCCACACATCTCAGTACCGTGCATTTGTGCTCTGGAAGTAGACTGGTAGTCGTGAAGATTGCATCAGCCTCTGTGGGTACTGCCGAGCTCACAGTGCCCACAGTCAGGGTTACCAGAAATGTTTTGTTCGGAAAGAAAGGGCAGATGTTTCCAAAGCTTGCCAGGTGCCTGGTGTGTGCAAAACCCACAAGTGCCAAAGCAAATAGCCCGTAAGTGCCAATTCATTAAGACTTTCACAAGCAGAAACAGTTTTCTGGAGTTTGGTCCTGGAAGCTGAGGTGTTACAGGGAACACATGTAACACATATCCCTTCTGCAGGAATAAAGGGTGTTTTCTCCCCCGTGGCCTTCAGTTGCACCCCCTCCAGTGCTGGCCCTAGCTGGAAGTGCTCTGATTCACTGCTAGTGCTTTACACCGAGTCACTGCTCCGCAAGTAGGCTGCAAAAAGCTGTGTGCTCTGGTGGGGCGCTGCCGCTACCCCAGGAACCCCAGAGGGAAAAGGATGGGTCCAAAACCTGCTTCCTTCCCCAGTGTAGGCTGTAAGTGGCCCTGCCAATACGAGGTGGGAAAGGAAGAGACTCTCTTCAGCTTCATGGGCCACCACCACCCGTGGGGAGGTAGGGGGGAGGCCACAGCATCAGGCTGATCACTTGAGGGCTCACAGCACCTCAGGGAGGGCAGGTAATTGAAGCATCTTGTTCCATCACCCRCCCTCTGTTGATTGCTGAGTTGTCTTTGGCTGCTGGCAACATCTTCCTTACCACACACAAGTGGGGATTGAGTAGAAAGTGAACGTAAATCGCCTGGTCTTTTCTATACCTGCAGCCTCTGCTCCACATTTGCCTTATGTGAAGAAAAGGAGTGGATACTTGTTCCTGATCTGTATCCACTGAGGACTTACTCTGGGAGAATTTCCTTGCAGCAGCTTGCTGGTTAAGAATGTGCTTTTGAGAAATTATAATAGAGTTAAAAAAAAAAAAAATCCGTCACAACTATTTTAAGCTTTTAATTTATACAGTTAGCAAGCAGTCAAAATGAGAACTGTAAAGGATATCTTAGCTCTTGTGTTTAAGCATCTTAAAAGATAACTGATTTTTCATGTTTATTTTTATTGATAACTGAAGTGTAGAACATAATAGAGCTTTTTCAGAAGGAACAGAGTTCATGCACTCATGTACTGAAGAGCTCTCTTTGCTTTTGAGAGCATGAATTGATGAAAAACTGGAAATTCAATTTACTGTGGCTAAAACCTTAGTCTAATAAAATTTAATCCTAGGGAGTTATAAGCCAGAAAGGTAGAGCAAAACAGACCTTGGAATTTTTAATTTTTTAAATTACAAGAGAGAACTGAATT
Organism: Nothoprocta perdicaria; assembly: GCF_003342845.1. Taxonomy (NCBI): domain Eukaryota; kingdom Metazoa; phylum Chordata; class Aves; order Tinamiformes; family Tinamidae; genus Nothoprocta; species Nothoprocta perdicaria. Next base: position 1,284,159 of record NW_020455027.1, read on the forward strand.
TGGTTTTCATGCAGAGAGCCCCCTTTTCCAGGTTCCAGCTGAATATTCAAACCTCTGTTGGAGGACAGCAGCAGGCAAATACTTACATCTGTAGTTAACTGAATGCATCTTTTTGACCAGGGGGGCTGGACTAGATGATCTCTAGAGGTCCCTCCCAACCTCAACCATTCTGTGATTTATCACCTTGGTGGGGATGCTACATTTTTGTCACAGTGCTGTGTTCTTGGTAGGAGGCGGTGCCATCAGCCGGCCTGGCTCCGCAGCGTGCCAGTGGGCCCAGCAGAGCTCTGCCCCGGAGCTGCCCGGCTCCCTGTRCATATTTGAAGCAGTTCCCTGTTCAGCCTCTTTCCTGGCAGGGCGGTGCGAGGCTGGGCAAGGGGCAGAGGCTTCCTGCTGGTGCCAGCAAGCTGCTTTTGAAACTTCGCCCTTCCTTATGGTAGGCCTGAGGCCTGCTCCTCTCTGATGCGGTTAAGAAGGTTTCCTGAGCTCACATATTTCATGTGCGTTTCCCTACCGTAGGATCTGGGGAGCATTATTTTAAGATATGTATTGTCCAAATTACTTGAATGACTCCTGTTGTGTTTAAGGGTCTCTTACTGCAATCTTGAATGCAAGGTAGGGTTAATTTTTGTTTAGACAATGCTGGGAGGCAGTGAGGAGGAGGAGCRGCCTCTTTTCAGTGGTGGCCACTGATAGGACTAGAGAAAACGGCCACAGAACGAAGCACCAAAAGTTCCACAGGAACTTGAGGAAAAATTCCTTGACAGTGAGGGTGTCAGAGCCCTGGAACAGGCTGCCCAGGGAGGCTGTGGAGTCTCCTTCTCTGGAGACCTTCCAAGCCCACCTGGACGCAGCCCTGTGCCCCGTCCTCTGGGTGTCCCTGCATGAGCAGGGGCGGGGTTGGACTAAATGACCTCTGAGGTCCCTTCCAACCTTAAGGATTCTCTGATATGATTGTATTGTGTTGCTGTATTCTTTTTAGGAGTTTTAGTTATAGATAAGCTACTCCATCAGTATACTTTCTAAAGCAGGATTCTGACTTGTAAATTGAAGACTAAAATTTTTGATAAAACACTGTCTTGTTTAGAAATAGCATATTTAGTACATGCTAAAATAACATAAAATCACATGTTACAGTTAGACATAATGGCACTAACTAACTTTTTTTTAATGGCATTAGATATCTAAGATGTAGAGAGTTTTTTTTTTACATTTGCATTTTACTTCAGTATAATTCCATTGGATAGAATTGTTGTATTTGTTTAGCTGGCAACTGAAGATAGATTATTATTAAGAGAAAAGGTAAAGCTTTTTAATGCTGATGGAAATCAATGATTGAAGCAGATTAAGTTATTTCTACTTTTTCCTTCAGTCTTAAAATCAGCAATAGAGATACTGTGGTAGAACTAACTAACGTAGAGTGGTAGAAAAGTTATGAGCTAAAAGTTCATCTAAAATTAGACCATCGTAACTACCCTTTCTGCCCTTAAAACCATTATTTTAAAATTTAATACTGTAGCCTGAAAACAGTCTCTATGGAATAAGTTTCACCCAGTTACATTAATATATATCTAAACATAACATATAGAGATGCCAGAGGCAGAGAGAACAACTTCATTAGTTAAACAGTCTTTGTGCACTTGGATCCAAGTTATTACAGATGCTTAGTTTTTAAAAAGATCTTATATAAAGATGCATTTCTCACCCATACTTTTCACTTTTGGCCTTACTATTACAAAATTATAAAAATGAAGGAACAATGCTTTTTAATAACATGTAGAATTTCGATGAAACAGGTTGGTTGTTCTCAAAGTAAAAAAAATACTGGCATAACAGTCACTTTTCTAAGCTATTTATCTGTCTACAAAATTATATGTAACATAATAAATGAAATAAATATATCAGCCTCTTCTATTATTTTAAAGTAAGTATTAAAAGGTATCTGCAAGCAACTAGCTGAAAAAAAAAGTAAAAAGTTTGACCACATTTTATATATGCTATTAATCTATAACATTAAGAAAAAGGAGTTAAAATGCAGGGACTATTGCTAAGTGCTTTCTACACTGGTTCCTTAATCTCAGACCACCAGTTGTCACAAGAGACAGAAGGAAAGGGAAGTTAATCTAATCACTGCTTTTAAAACATCTAAATCACTCCTTCAATTAACTTCCATCATCTCCATTATAAATGTTATAACCTTCCGCTTTCATTAGCTGGATCTTTTTAGAGTCTTGGAAGAGCACAACATCTTTAATTCTTCCAATGAATTCCTGCTGAAAAAGCCCCGTAGTGACCGTGTTTACTTCTTTCCCAATTTCAAACCCACCAAAATAACAAATTCCTCCATAGTTTAGAGCAGTGTATTTTCTTTGTGGATCAATATCTTCAAAAAGAATTAGATCCTCCTCTAGATACACCTTAATACAAGTTTGGTTTTGAACTATAGTAACAGCATGCCATCTTCCACAACAAATGGAGTATTTGCTATAAGTTAGAGGAACAGAGATTCTTTCTCCAAGATTAACCACAATTTTTAATGTTCCATTGGCAATACCAAGAGCAAGGAAATCATTGTCTTCATCTTCAGCTTTTCCCATCCAAAATACCAAGCCTTCAGTTTGATTGCTAGTAAAATTTAAAGAAATACGACTGTGCTGGAGGTCTCTCTTTCTATACTGTGGATCTGTGTATTTGATGTAGGAGTTACCAACAAACTTTGCTGTCAGAAATGTGGTTTTGTTGTCACAGTACTTACCTGACCATCCCAGGGCACATACACAGATGTATGAGAATAACTGAGGTTGAGGAACGCAGAGAGCTTGAGACCCACACCTGTTGTGTGAGCAGTAGACAGACTGTTCACACRTGCTCCCTACCCACTGCTGTGGGCAGGAACAAGAAAAACCCGCGTTTTCAACCCGGCACGTCCCGTTATTTTTGCACACCGTGTACCCGCAAGCTGTTCCGTCACAGTCACCTACATTGGCTCCGTCCCTCGCGTCGCTCACAGTAAGTTTCAGTTCTCTGCCGTTTATAAGAACTTCTCGTATGCAGCCACTGAATCCCGTGGGCTCATTTTCAGTTGCCATTGAGTTGACAAAGTTTAGGGAGGACACTCCTCCAACAAAAAAGTCTGTGTGTGTGTCCAGAGCACTCATTCCAGAGGCAGCTTCCTGGGTGATGTTGTGGCCATCCAGATCCAGGTAGCCTTCGTTTCCAACCCTTCCTGCTCTGAGAGTGTGCCATGTATTTCCTTCTGTATGGACTTGCTGCAAAGCCTGCAGGATGACTGTCTTGTCTCCAAGATTGTAGCGCAACTGTATRAATCCATTTGCTAAGGATATACATAAGAAGTCACCTGTAGAAAAYAGTATAAAATAGGCTTTCATTTTTTACAGGAAGCTCACAGATCAACAGCATATCTTTTAGTATCCTCATGCTTTTATGCCCACACTTACCCAATTCAGTTGCTCATTTTCAATGGCCTCGTACAATTATTATGTTTAAAACGTAATAAATGGAAATGTTCCTTGATGGCCCTTCCCATGTTTACTTCCTTCACACCTACCCCTAATGGCAAATGAACTCAGTAAGTTTTCTCTTTTTCAAAAGAAAGGAACAACCTTATGAAAGGTGCTCTGGGTTGGTGCAGAGATTGTATTACTGCCAGGGAAGGGAGAGGAAGTAGGATYATTTGGGCAACTAGGGAATATCTGCTGGTGTTACCATTAAAAAAAAATGCTAAATTATTGGATTTGTCAGCTGAGCACAGTGAAGGGTGTCTAAAGCGTGCTCTGCTCTTTGAGGTGACTGGGCTGCTCTGGCTGTGGTGGTCTGACTGCTCCAGAAGCGGATCGACAGGATTTCCCTCTCCTCACTCATCTTTCTCGCCCGTTTTTCATGCCTCTTTTGTGGCCTACACGCCATGAAATATTAGTATGGAGCATCCTCTCAAAATCTTTTCTTGTACTCTGTTTCTGGCCTTACAGGCCATATAAAAGGAGAGAATACCCCTTTGAACTACACTTACTAAAACAAAGAAAAGTTGAAGTTTAGGCAACAGGAGCTGGAAGGATGTTGTGTGGGGCAGGCATAGGGGCTAATGGGGAAGGGCAAGAGGAAGGCCACAGAGGACAGCACTGTGGGACCTGAGCAAGGAGGAAGCTGTTGCTCTTCAGACGTGATGTTGATCATCATGGTAATGCACCAGGTCTGCTCCAGGTGCGAGTGAAGAACAGCCCTGGCCAGGCAGTGATGTGTGTGTATCCAGAAGATAAAAAAAATGCTGCCCTCGTGGGCAAGAAAGATCATAGTTATTTCTTCTCCAACAAAACATTTTTTTTTTTTTCTGATGGGAGATATTCTGCTTTGCTTTGTTTTGGCATGTGTGGTCCCATGCAGTTCTCAGGAAAAATCCCTGTGCAGTAACACATTTACATTTGGTTAAAAAGCCACCCTCGAGGAACCCTTTCTGCTTCATGTTACAGCACTACCCCAGCGCGCTTCAGCAGCTGGGAGACACCCTCGYTGAGTAACCTGAGTCTGGGCTCCTGATTTTTGGTTTACCTGACAATAGCAGAGTAACAGAGAGCTCCAATTTTTCACACAAAATTGATCCCAGGTCAGCAGGGCTGAGAGTTCTGCCCCAAAGGAAGCCAACCTGTTGACTCTCCCCACTGCTATTTTTTTCCATGCAAATGATTCCCAAAACTATCAACTGAACAGAAAGTCCATCCCTGTTGGCTAAAGAAATATGACAGCCAAAGGAGACTTTCTTCTAAAAGCAGGCAGGCCGAAAATTTGTTGGTGACTAGGAAAGCAGCGCTTATTCTCATCTGGATGTTCCCGCTATTATGAACATTTTAAAAGAATTCTAGTGCAGTTCTATCGTGTGATTCACTTTCTACAATAAACAATGTCTTTTAAAGCATGTRGACATTTCACAACCGTACTCTGCGCCTCATTCTTGTTTTCAGGCTCTAAGGGTTTTTGTTTGTTTTTAATGTGTGTCTGTGTGTGTATGTATGTACGTGTATAGTCAAAATTCCTTAAATTTCAGGCCTTAATGTTTCTAACCTTTTCAGGCCAGGTAGGCAACACAGCCTTGTTTAGAAAAGAGGTTTCTTGTGTTTCAAACCTTGAGTACTACACTCAGAGTGACTCGGTTTATTAAATGAGCTTGCTTCGTAGTCACCAGGCAGAACTTTCTTTTGCCTCTTGTCAGGGAGCAAATCCTTCTGTCACCCTTGCCTGAATTTAGGCTAGTGCAGACAGTCTGGACCGTATTAGAATTAATCTTTATGATAGAGAGCGTAATTAGAAATTATCTTTATGAACACCAGTAAAGCTCCATTATATGACTTCAAAGTCCATTATGACTCAACAGGAAGTTCATGGTCCTTCCTTACTGTTTTTTACCTGGAATGCCAAGACCTTGAAGTATATAGGTTGACCCTATGTAAATTATATCATTAGACTGTGTTGAAACATTAGAGTAGCATCTGACTAATCCTGCTTGAATTAAAGGTTATTCAATGGATCTCTCARTTTCACTGTCAGAAAGAAGAGAACACAACCCTTGAGTGATTGGGGCCTTCAGAGGTGGCTTCTATCACCACTCTGTGTAACTCCAGAGCAAAGCTGTTATTTTCAGAGGCCTCATTCAGGATCRTTGCATGTAACTGTGTGTAGCTACCACAACTCTACCTGGTAGTAACTGAAGGGTTGGTAGGAGACCCTCTTGCCCGGTATAAGACAAGGAATGGAAGAGGTGGAGGAGACTTTTGTCTTCTCTGTGCAAGCTTCCAAACTGAAGTATGTGCACACAGCTCGCTTGCTCCTTTTTCCTTCAGCTTATTATTAAAAATTATCCCCTTAAAACTCTGCCAGACTTTTGAAGTACTTTCTTAGGAGCAACATGAAGGAATTTTACCAGACTCAAAGCTGTGAAACACTCCCAGAAACAGCTCACAAGGCAAGAGAGGCCGTGACTGGCACAGAATCACAGGGCATTGTGCTAACAGAAAAGAAAACAACTGATAGCCTTCTATTTTATGCCAGCTATTAAGTGTATGTACTAGAGCAATTGTGAATTGTGTATGTACTATAGCAATTACACTCTTAGAGGAGAGGAGACTGGATCATAGTTATTTCTTCTCCAACAAAACTTTTTTTTTTTTTTTCTGATGGGAGATTTTTTGCTTTGCTTTGTTTTGGCATGTGTGGTCCCACGCAGTTCTCAGGAAAAATCCCTGTGCAGTAACACATTTACACTTGGTTAAAAAGCCACCGTGTAGCCGTGCTACTGTGGCATGATACAACTCAGTCTCATTCCTAAATTAGCTGCACATTCAGAGCTCATTTCTTTTGTAGAAACAGCATTGTTTAGTGAGGAAAGGAAAAGAAAACAAACAAACAAAAACCTAGAGAATATAAATGACCTCCAAAAAGTCTTGTGGTTTGGACAATCAATTTATTAAATCTTACATAACTATGTGGAAGAAAAGGCTTTATATAAAGTGCTTTGTAAACTAATCCACAACAGAAAGCTCTTTCACATCTGTTGGCTGCTAAGAATACTTCTGAGCCTTTCATCACTCTAATTTTGCCTGGATTTGACAGGATTATATGAAGTCAAATGTAAAGAGCCAGATGATTAGCTTTTCCTTAATCTTTAAGAACTTCAGCATAGGAAAAATGGGAGTAGGAAAGTGTAAAGCAATCAATAGTTGATTGCTTTCTCATGTTTTTGGTTTTAAATTTAATTTGCATGACTCTAGACAGAGATTTTAAAAAAATACTCCCTCCTTCGCAAACTAAACATTCACAATTGGCAACAGAACTCGGGCTTGTTCATTCAAGACCACTCCTAGACCAAGTTAAACAGGCTGCATGTTGGATGCTTCCAAAAAGATATTAAATTTCTTTATATACCAGCTGCTTCTACGACCTTTGCCTATCCTGGGGTTCTTTTGAGAGAGAGCCTTTTTTTCTCTTCTGTTTTTCATGGCCCACGTAATGCTTTAGCTTACACAGGAGAGAACACAGAGTATATCAGAATTTGGCCCATAAGTGATAGAAGTACAAAAGATTCATTGTTGAAGACAATCTTTGCAAATAAATGTATTTATATTTCAGCTACTCCCAATATTTTTTTTTTGTAGTTGCTTCTCATAGGTGACTGTAACTAGAAAAAGGCAAGCAGAAAATACAGAATACAGAAGCACTGTATTATGACCTTATTGCTCTTACCTAACTGTAGCCTGCTAAAGCACCTCAAACTTTTAGGCTTTCTACGAAGAAATCTACAGGTCTCTGATAATTAGTTAAATGTCTTTTCATTATAAAAAGCCCTGTTTTTGCATAGCTTATTACTTGATATGGAAAATTTCAGCAATGATCTAAGATCATATGTTAAGAATGATGTGTGATGCTTGTGGTCACAGAAATGCAGCACAAAATATGTTAAGTATATCAGAATAAATTTACACCTTAGAGACTAAATTTAAAATGCTTTTACCACTAGTTAGCAAATCGTACTTTCTTGCTTTGACTTAATGTTTAAACATGCTTCTATAAAGAGCAGAAACACTGCATTTAGATACATACTTTTTCCATTCTGCATGTCTGGCATGCTGCACCAGAGAACATCTCAGCATTACATAATAAACTCCCAATGAACTTCATTAGCTTTCTCACAGTCAATTCACCTTCCCTTCAGTTTTATCAGTTTTTATATTGCTTTATTTTTCATGATTTTAAAACACTGACCAAACCCTCAGATTGTGAATCCGGCACACAGCAGCAGTTACGGGAGCAATACCTGTAACTGTCTGTTGAGGACCTGTTAACAATCACTCCTGAGGTGAAAACGGCTTGTTGAACCACTTCATTAAACACTTGTTGGCCTTGGGCTCATCCAAAACTTCATTCCACGTTCCCATTCGCGTGCACTCGATTATTGACGCAGTTCAAGTGCCAGTCACAATGGTGGGTGAATTACAGAGAGGGAACCCATGGGCCCCCTGCTCATTCACCTCTCTTGTGTTTTGAGAGAGCCCATGGGGGTACGAGGAGCCTGTTGGGGGGTACGAGGAGCCCGTTGGGGCTCCACTCACCTGGCTGCGAGCTCAGGCGCTGGGCGCTGTAGAACAGGATGCCATCCGGAGAGCGAGCCTGAAACTGCAGCGTGATGTGGGTCCTGTGGCGGATGGAAAAGGGTGCAAATGACATCCACGACGACTCGCTGCTTCTGAAAGATGGATCGCTAATGGAGACAGCTGGAAAACAGAAGAGAAAGTGTCTTTTTCTGAAAGGTATTTTGCGAGTGCTGTGTTGTTGTGGCACCAGTTCTTTCCAGGTATTTTGCACAGTTCATTAGTGCTGTACATAATGGTTTCAATTCTTCCCTTTCCAAAGACTAAAGATAACCTAGATACAGAATAAAACTTACATAATACCAAACCAATGCCATTCCATTTTCCAGATGCCTTGTTTTCATTAACCATGAAGCCCAGAGTTGTCATATGAAATATATGTAATCTTGTTAATATTCACTTTCAAATAAATGTAGAATTAATTTGCATTTTTTAAATTTTCATTGCTTAAAAAATCAAATGCAATGTACGTTTCAGGATTCCAGGATAAATAATTAGTTCTTCAACATACAGAGGAAAACTTCAGTAGAGGATTTTTTTATGAACAGTTTTGTATGTCATCAGAATGTACAATTTTAAGAGGAATGTGTTAATTATCGGCTGCTAATATTTAGGATAAATACACTGAGCTGCTCGAGTGCACATTGTCCTATATAGTACTGAAATGGAGTACTTTCACATAATTAAAGCAGTACTATAATACATAGTTTTGAGCTATACACAGCTTCATCATTCTGACTTACCACTTCTCTCAACACTATCTGTTCATTAATCCCTAAAAATAAGACTTGACAATTTTTTTTCAGCAAAGTGACAAATGATAATAAGCTTCTCTTCTGTTTTTGTCACTTGGATCTGTTTCCAGTTTTGTTTTGCTTTTTTTCCCCTAGAATGACATTATTATATATTTGAAAAATGTTAGTAAGGAGATAATTCATGTTGTTATAAATTTATTGTTATTACTTTCCTGCTCTTTCTGCTCAATAGATCTACATCTTTCTTGTTCTGGTGTTCACAAATCYATGGAAATTTTATAGAAATTTGCCTTCAGTCAACTATACCTTTAAGATGTCCTCGTAGTGTGTTCCTGGGCCACCTTGTGCAACTTCCGCACATTCCACTTTTCTGTGTAGTATCTGCTGGTGCATCCACTACACATCCAGGATTGATCCTGTACATCCAGGATCCTGTACCTCCAGGATATAGCCTATCCACTACCTTRTACAGCCCATCACAGAAGGGCTTTAATTCTCACACTGATGTGCAGTCAGCCTGCTGCAAGACTTTGCAATTGACCTGTTTGTTGTATTACTGCCCTCTTCACAGGATTCAAGGTGCTTCTTGTAGACTGTTTCCAGCACACAGATGCACTGTTATACAAGGTCCAGCTCTCACACCTGTTAGCCCTCTAATGGCTTGAGGATGCCTCTTTATTAGTTCATGACAACACAGCTAGTTTCTGTGTTTACTTCCCCCCGCTATGTTACAGCTAATATTGGCAAGTTGGAGCGCTGTAGTTAGTGGTGTCCCCCAGGGGTCGGTCCTTGGTCCGGTCCTGTTCAACTTATTCATTAACGACCTGGATGAAGGGCTGGAGTGCTCCCTCAGCAAGTTTGCCGATGATACCAAACTGGGTGGAGTAGCTGATAGCCCTGRGGCCTGTGCTGCCATCCAGAGGGACCTGGACAGACTGGASGACTGGGTGGTGAGAAACCTCATGAGGTTCAACARGGGCAAGTGCAGGGTCCTGCACTTGGGGAGGAATAACCCTGGACACCAGTACAGATTAGGGGTGGACCTGCTGGAGAGCAGCCCCACAGAGAGGGACCTGGGTGTCATGGTGGACGACAAGTTGACCATGAGGTAGCAGTGTGCTCTGGTGGCCAAGAAGGCCAACGGGATCCTGGGGTGCATTAAGAAAAGCRTCTCCAGCAGGTCGAGGGAAGTGATCATCCCCCTCTACTCAGCCCTGGTGAGGCCACATCTGGAGTACTGCGTCCAGTTCTGGGCTCCCCAGTACAAGAGKGATGTGGAGCTGCTGGAGAGAGTCCATCATTAATCTCAGAAATTCTCACTAAGCCTAAGAGTTAAGTTTTCCTTATATCTATAATGGGTTTATGAGACAGTATCTCATTAGGATATGGCTTTTGATGATGTGCTGTTCAACACATACCTATATTCTCAAACAAACACATTATATTAACAATTAGTCCCATCCTATGTATCGTAATAGCTCTTATAATATCAAGGCRCGGCACCGTCTGTAGTAATATCTTACATAAAATTAGAAATGTGAAGTTCTTGACAACTAAATGTGAAATATGACAGTAATAAAAATACAATCTTAATAGTAGAAATTATATTGGGCAATAAATGGTAATAAAAGTTGCTAAATAGCTGAAATGGAGTAATACTATTAGAAAATATAACTACTATCAAGTACAAAAAAGCAACATAAAATAGTASCTAAAAGTAATAATTTTCCCATGGAACTTAAGATGCTTGGATCTTTTTGGCATGTAATATTCTCTACTAGTAGTTAAGGATATAATCACTATACTGATGCCTTCATATTTAAAAATCATTCAGAAATAGTGATCCATTTTATTCATAGATAGTTTTGCTTTCTCTGTCATTTAGAAATCAGCTTTCTCYGAGCAAATTTATGCACAGCAAGACTTATACGGAAAAACTATGTTCATGATAGTTTCACTTTATCACTGTGCATGAAGGAAGCTTCAACCACAACAAACTTGAAAGCAAAACTTTCAGTTCAATGGGTTGTTAATCACTTGAATCCCATCATTGCACTGGCAAGGTGTATGAAAGTAAGATTGCTGTGATAACGGGTCTTGGAGCAGAGAGAGAAAAAAAGGATGGAAAAATTGTGATTTTCTAGTATCAACCAGGGAATGAATTGAATCCGGGACTTTAGACCACAAACAGAGTATTAACAGAGTATTATTATACCCATTTTGCTAAAGAAAAAAAAAGGTGTTTTTGTTCCCAATTAATAAAGCTGAACAAATGTCAGAAAACAACATATTTTGTCACCACGTATTAAGAGTAACTGGAGGAAATACTGGAATTACTTCTAATTCGCTTGTAAATTATTTTTAAGTACTGATTATGTGCATGAAAAAAAASGTGACTTGACATGTACATTGAAATGTGCAGCCTTATCTCAGAACAGAGGCTTTAAGTCTACTGCAGTGCACAGTTCAGAAGTTCAGAAAAAAAAATACAATGCTTTACAATARCACTGCAGCTATAAATACACCAATTTTAAAGCTGAAGAAGAATAGGGCAATTTAAGCTTTTCATTTTGCTTTCAAGACAGGCACATGTGAAACTAATATATTGTATCGAATGCAAATGTACTTTCCTTGCAACAACATATTTTTCCTAAGGTAAGAAATGAAGCTCAGCCAGACTTGAGACTTGAGCAAGCCAGCTGCAGTGTTACATATGCTTACTCTAGAGAAACTCCAAACTAGAACAAACAAGGCAAATGGATCCCTTTGAGAATCCTGCAGGCTAAGTTTACAGGACTCATGCTGTGTAACTATTACATTTACTCACTAGGGCACCAAAAACTGTATGAGGCACTGTAAGCACAACAGGCACTTAAGCAAACATTTCTGTTCTGTATCTGATTAATGTCTCACTTTCTTTCTTCTCTGAGCACAAGTATCTGATGAAGCTATACATCTCTAAACGATACAAAGAGAATTAAACTCTAAATCCCATTAGACCAATTAGAGCACACTGTTCCTGCAAGTACTATTGCTGAAGCATGCTTTTCTTTCCCTCTAGTACTCAYTAATACTTCTCAGGTCCCTTCTGCTATCCCCTCCTGATCAGCCCTGTCAATACTCCTAAATCCTATTCTGCTGCTATTATGAACAAAGCTTTCTACGTTATTTTCAGAGCTTATTTCCCTCTATATAAGCAGGAGTGCCTGTATGCATCCMAAATTGCTGCCCTGAGATTTCACTGTTGATAAAGTTTCTTCAGCTTGTTGCCTCAAAACTTTCAGCAAACCCTTTTTGCCATTGAATCTACCACGTAATATTGCAACAGGAATGTAAGATCATCATCACAAAWCCACTGAGAGGTATTGTTTTAGTCTGGTTGTTTTTTTTTTTTCCATTCAAACACACAGAGAGAAGCACAGAGATAGGGGAAGCAGGAACAGAGAGACATTGCCTGAGGTCACAGGGATGGAGTTCAGCATCAAACCTCCTCAAGAGTAAAAAATGTTGAGGTCAGTGAAGTAAAAYTTCCATGAGTGTAACACAACAGGGCAACTAACAAAAACAAGGAGACATTCCTCAATGTATCACGGAACTAGTGACAAAAGACATGGGAAAATAAGAACATACTCAAAGCCACCTTTGTCTTTGCTGGTGAGGCCTGCTCAGGCCTTCCATCTTCCTGGGCCTAGTAGCAAAGTCTGGGGATATAAAGCATTAACTTTGGCAGAGGAAGATTTGACAACACTTTGGCCAACTAGACATACACAAGACTAGGGGATAGAGGAGAGGCAACCCAAAATGCTGAAGCAGCTGCCCAATGCCACTGTGGGGTCCTGGTGGACAAGGTGAATAAATGAGCAGTGGCTTTTGCTGCAAAAATGGACAACTGCGTCCTGCTTATTGCAAACAAAACAGCCAGCAGGTCAAGAGAAATGATTATTCCCTTCCATTCAGCCGCTGTGAGACTGTCCTGACTACATTTTATAACTTTTGCCTCAATGTTTTTCAGATAGAGTTAGAAGCCAGGCCTGCTCTCACAGTTCATGGAGAGCTGGTGCTCCCTGATGGAGGAGAGCTGGGTGATGAGGTGATAACACAGCTGACAAGGGCAGGTCTCCCCCAGTCCAGCCTCTGTATCCTGAGCTCTGTGTGGCTGAGGAACAGATCAAGGGTAGGAGCTTCAGCTTAAAAGCAACTCTGGAGCAAAGCAGGAAGAAGTGCCTATGGCAGCTTCTTAGCAGAGCTTTCTTCAAGGCAACACCTGCAATACCTTAAGGTGGCTCTGAGCCGAGCCACTGTTTCTTTTTTCTTTCATTTTAGAAAGTAATGACAAATCCGTCTGTATGAAAATTTTCATCCTGAGAAGCTCTTTGCTTAAGGATATAGATGAAAGTTTCCTGAAATTGCATGGCCTTTTTTTTTTTTTTTGTAGCTATTTGGAAAAAAATGAAAATTTTGCTTCACTTTCTCTAAACTGAAATGTCTTTTCCTCTGAGATACCACTTCAACTTGATTTTTTGAACTTTTTCATAACTAACAAGCTAATTCATGTATAACATCAAAAAATACAGTTTAACTTCCATCTCAGTGCATTAACAAGAAGTAGAGGCATGCTAATAAAAGTATTGATTACTAGCACAGCTCTACCACAGAAGGTAGAGACATGTACTCATTATGAAGGTTGTGATTTGGCCAGACCTGAAGTCATTATTAATCCTGGTTGTCCTTGAAGAGAATAGACTCAGGGAATCATTATTGTGAGCAATACTGGACCAGGAGATTGCAATTTTGTAAGTAAAGTCTACTGCTCTGTTTGTTTTGTTGCAGTGCAGTTGTATGTTGTACTCTCTACCATTAGCTAATTAGATAGCTAATTAGCTAGAAATTAACATCCAGGAGCATATGGTTAAATCCCTAAGGAAGCCTCTAGTTTTCCAATACTTTAATAGCAATTACTAGCCCCAAATTGTAGACCTCAGGCTTTCAGTCTGTCAGCTATTGCATTGAGCGTGTAAGACAAGGTCATGGGAGTGAGCAAACTGTACTGGGACCAAACATATAACCTCAGTGCTAAGAAACCCTTTTTTGGAGGAATCTTAAGCTGATTCTCCTGCACCTGAGGACAAAGATACAACCATTATATAGATAATTTTTATTTATTCTGTACAATTAATATTTCAGTAGTTAGAAAAGACTACTAGAAGTTAGATGATACCAGAAGCTAGAGGGAAAAAAAAAATTATATGTCCCTCAGTGGTTACTATACTCTTCAAGGATACACTGTTCTGCAATGCAGTCAACAGAGCCTGGAAAGTGATTCACTACATCCTGAAGTTTCYTAACCATTTAGTTTCCCAACCATAGGCACTTACTGAATTTCCCAGACTCTATTGCATTACCCGACATGACATTCCAGAAAAATACAGGTGTGTTACAGGTCCTGTACCATTTCTATGAACYCTAGCCAGATGCTTTGGAGATATATGTGAAAGCCATGGCATTCCAAACAGCACTAGTAATCTATATTTAGAAAAGTCTCTGGTCAGCTGAATAGCTCTAGTAATTCTGTTGACTAGATCTTCATTATCTGCAATGGAAACTTACTGAATTCACATGTAGACATGCAAATCTAGGTGTTTTGCTTTAAAAAATAACTCCTGCCCCTTCCACACATCTTAACTCTGAACATCTTCATGAAATTTGGTGACTAGCGTATTTGCAGCAACAAAGGAAATAGGCTTTAAATATAGTAATTAYATTAAAAAATTACAGAAATTATATTTTTCCCAGAAGTCCCTTATATCCTTGGATCATTCATTCCCACATAAGAAGTCTGAAAATAATTCCAGAGCCATCTTGCTAAGAATTTGTTAGCTGGGTGTATCTTGTTCTTATTGGATTGGGCAATTAGAGGGAATGGTAAGGGTATGATGGAATTTCTGCTGGGATACCAGGTCACTCACGGCTGACCTGGTATGGAGAGCATTACTATTATACTGCATATCAATTGCTTCTTTTTGCCATGCATGACTTCCTCTGGAGTTTATATACAAATGATCCATGACCTATATTTAACCAGACAATTCACTTTACTTGATGTTTGAAATTATACAAATGTATATTTTCTCATATCTAACCCAAATATTGACTTTACTTAAGTACTAATGATTAATTTGAAAGCTGAGATTTTTTTTTGACCTAAAATTTTAAAAGTGCATTTTATCCTCATAAGACATGACTGTAACAGAAATCATTTAAAGATTTTCTTGGCATGTTGCCACAAATTTCAAAAATTTGAGTGGAAATAGAAAGCTGTATGTTGCATAAATTGTTTAGAGAATACAGTAGTCACTGAGATGCAAGACAAGTAAGTCAGTGCCTGACGCTGCATTTTAAATGGTTACACACAGGAAGGCAAGTTTCCAAATATTAGCTACCAAACAGTCTATGTGTGGAGCTCGTAGGTCCAACAGCAGTGTCATGTAAGTCAAATATATCATGCACACAAAGTCAAATATATCATGCACACATGCAGGCTGGACTGTTGGTATATAATCAGGATAAAAGTCGTGAACTGAACCATACTAGGAATGATGATGACTATTAATTGACTTTATAATAACAATAAAACCAATAATAAGTAATATTCTATATTATGTATTAGGAAGAATCATAAAAATCCTTATTTAAAAATCATTTTGTCCAAATTTTCATTCATCATGATTACAAGGATGGACAAACCAGTTAAAACTTTGTCCTTACTTACTTAACTGTTAGGTTTTCAAGTAAGTGTAAATTTCTGCTKTATTTTGGTATCAGAATAATGGAATTTGACTTCAGCTCTATTTTTTTTTCATTAAGGAGATTATTTTACTGCTTGGCAAGTATCTCGTTATATAAAATTATGGATTGCACAATGAAGAGTTCTTTTATATTGCTTTCTTCAAGATTTGTAGAGACGGACAATACTTGCAGCTGTAGAGTTTGAAGTATTGTTGAAGAAATTGTTTATTAACTTCTTTGCCAAAAGAGCAGCAACATTCTTAGTTCTATTCAAGTAATCTTTAAGTTAAGAAAAACTATTTTAATAAGAAGTTTTGTAACCATAGGTGGCAAAAGTTAATCCCTTAGAGTTCTAATATAGCAAACTGTTTACGTAAGTCTTTTTAAAACACAAAGGGCATGACAAAATTAGTGTCCTCTATAAATCCATTGATCTGATCAATATCTGATTAGCACAGGCTCTGAAACTTCTCTGCTAAAGAAGAAAACCGCTTAATAATTCTGGTTTAAAATCCCCACATTTTTTGAGGAAGACTGGCCCTGGCAATGCTTCTCCAATACTGCCACCTACAGAGTCTTTTATATATTACATTGTCTCTTTGAAAGGGGACACTCACTTTTATCCAGATGGTTCAGAAATCTCCTAATTAACTCCTCTGAAATTACAGGTCTTCTAATTCACCTACAAAACCGAGTCAACTATCTCGAACATAAATTTCATGYCAAGCTTAGTATCTATTGGAATTTTAGCTTATGGAGACAGATACCCTAATGCACCTCAAAGACAGAGGAACTAGCTCAGCTTCGAATTTATTTTCGTTAAGATACACTACAACTTTAAGTGATATTATTTATGCCAAAAAGGAACATTTGATTTSATCCATTAAAACAAGTGACAAGAAAATGAAGAAGAATGAAAGGTGAGGCACAAGTAGTTAGACACTAGGAAAGTAGCGCAAGCAAATGTTATATATAGTTGCACTGTTCTTAAACTATTCCCTAAACATTCATTAAGAACCAGTGCTGAAGACAGGATTACTGACCTCACTCAGGAACACCATTTTGGTAAAGCAAATAAGCTGCACAGATACAATTTAATAGGTATTAGGATATAAATGCATGCCTTCATTATAATCTATGTATTTTTAAATTAAAATCTCCTAATTATTAGTTATGTAGATGATATTGTGATTGTATATATAATAATGATGTATTACAGATCAAACTCTGTCTGCAGCAACTGGATTTTAGACTATTGCTTTTTCCACAGAGAGAGTCATCAATATTCAGTCTTGGCTGCCTCCTCTCACYGGAGTGTATCACACTGAACCCGATGGATTTATTTGCATGCAAGAGAGCTCACAAAAATCAGGTCTTGAAGGATTTTTTTTCCTCTTCAGAAACCATTTGAGATTTCTAATTACAGAATTCCTCACTGGGCCACATGGAGTAAACTGGTGTTTGAAGCTATGCAGCAGACTCCCCTGCCATTAACTGAAGTGCTGGGAGCTGGAGTCTTTTGTTGGTTTGAATGTGGTGTTAATCAAATAAGCAGCATCATTGCAACTCTGGGCTGAAGCTTACAGTTTCTTTACTTAAGATGAAGACATTTTAGAGTTGTCTGGTASTTCAGTTGCAAACTTCAAGTAAAATGGACAGGATATTTTATTTATATATTATTCCCTTTTAGTGTCCTGTGACGGATATGCTCCTTCCCCAGTTCAACCTGGCCTGTACCTTACATGCAGCCCTGTTCAGTTGCTAACCACCAGCAATTTATCTAACCCTGGTAGGCGCCACCATCCTGATTTCTTCTGCCACTTAGACTCAACATAACATTCCTGAAGGCTGCATCCCGACGGGGAGATAAGGCTAGTGCCCTAGCCAATGGGCCTCTGAAATGAAAGAATGACTATAAGTCAATCATCTTATCCTATAAATATGCGGACAGCCCGAGAGCCTCTTGAGCTCTCCTGGCATGGCAGCGGGCTGCACAKCAGGATCTCCCCTTGAGCAGGGACGCCTCTCAAGGTTATTCCTCGAGGTTGAGAGATGCCTTTCCACAACAGATTTGTGGTAAGTGAATATAGCGCRCTCCCTTTCTTTAACTTTACTTTGTAACTGTGCACAAGAACCCTTAGTCATAAACTGTTGACCAGGTCTGGGATTAGGACTGGATCCAGCCACACCCAGACTCCTCTCAGAAGCAGCCTGGAAAGCAAGGGGGTCCAATCTGAACCTCGTGACCCAACGGGAGGGTATCCCAAGACAATTGTGTATTATCTTGAGCCTCCATGCGACCTTGCCATAGAATCTTGTGAAATCATTGTCMWTATTAATAAATCCTGTTATTATTTCTTTCATACGAGTGAAGTGCATTTTGTCACTCACCACTCACCCCTGTCACCAGTCGTTCCATGACATCCTCAAAAACATACCTGCTTTGAAGATCATTCACTACTTTTTCCACATTCCTAATTCTTGTGGGGAAGGGCTGAGAACTAACACTGAGAGTGCCACACAAAAAAGTACCCATGTAAAACTTGCTGAATATTAATTATTTGTGTGGATCCTATAGGAAATGCAAATGAAACTGGCTACTCTCTCCAGAAGAGCCACAGACTACCTTAAATGTATCTCAAATAAGATTTGTTATAAGGGCAGTTCTCAAGCAGCAGCAAGCACAAGGTAATCTCAATAGGACAGGCCAGTCCTCTAGGGTCTTGGTTGTCATTTGCACTGCACCTTATCTCAGGTGTTGAACGGAAGTAAAGGTTGCTAACTGTAACATTGCACTCATTGAGTCCTGGCTGATTTGGGTGGAATTATTTTCATTTATTAAAAAATGTATGATGTATGATTTAATATACTTCTTAGTACAATACACTGAGACAATTGTTAGTATTTTCACTTTCTTAATAAATACTGAGCTGGACCAAATGAGGACTGTGTATTTTGGTCTATATAAGCAAATAAAGCCATACTCTATAGCTGATTTTGCTCACTCTGTATTTATTCTACTTCTAATTTATTTTTTCAGTTACTGAAAAAACTTGTCGAGCAGCCCCCAACTTCTAAAGTTTATCCAACTTTAGATGTACCAAGTTTCTGTGATGCCTGAGGAATCTTTCGATGCTTGATGCTTCCAACTGCTGCTCTAAGCAGAACATATTGCCAAACACATTGAGAATAGTTACATTATGACTTCAACATACTCCTTCACCTCTCTCGTGTACATAATTCATAMAGAACTACAGACATTTCTAGTGTTTGTTGGGCAAATTACTACTGGATTTCAGTCAGTTCATGTTTAATCACCTCTAACATTTGTGGCCAGCGTCTGCAGGGTATGTTGCTTGTGGCTGTCATTATAGCTCCACCACCTCATTTATTCACTTTGCCTCACTCCTTCAGGTGCAATCCACAGTACTATCCAATACTTACSAGTCCCTATCATTTCATAAAGCCCTATTTGCCCTTACTCTTTGTTATCCTCCTCTGCTGTCTCTTTTGGTCTCATCAGTCTCTTCTGKTTTTTTTCCCTCCCTTCTTTCTTTTTTTGTGCTTTCCTTAATCTCCATCATTTAATTTCCCTTTGTTCTCTCCTGGTCTCTTGGGCCATTCATTGCTCTCTGTCTCTTTTTCTTTTTGATCCAATAACCACCATCAATCCAGAGATGAGATATGCAATCTTGATAACGGCTGTTTTTTAGCAATTTGCCATCCACTAAAAGCACAAACTGTGCTTTGAAAAATCTCATGATAATTCATTACTCTGACAGAGTAAGGTGAAATGCAGGGCAAAGTGTTTGGCCAAGATCTATTTTCTCTATTCTTAAAAAGAAAGCTTTTAAATGAAACAGACAGGAACCTTTCTGATGTGTTTGCCAGGTGGAGGAATTACTAAGATGATGACAATGTATAAGAAACTATTTTCTGCATCTCAGATACAAGCAATTCACGCTTGCAGTGGTGTCCAAAAATTCAAATCTATTCTGCATCTAGAACACGAGTTTTTACCAGAATTACCTATTTACAGCACATGTTCTGTTCATCAGTGTCTTGAATCCAGAGGGCATKACATTTTAAAACCTCACTTGAGAAGAGAATTCCAAGTTTAAAAAAACAAACAAATGAACTGCAAATCAGGTCTTGTTCAGCTTGTCAGTTCTGTGCTTGAAACTCTGTAGGCACAACTTGGGAGGTTGATCCTTGGCAGGCAGTTTGAAAGGCAGTTATTTAGCAGCAACTAGAGTTCTTTAAAAGATGCAAAGGGAGTTTCGATAAGGAAAAACATGAGCTTGATTAACATTATCTTGTATCTACAGAGTTACAGAAGAGAGGATGACTGTGGCCTTGCACACACTTGCAGGAAAATTCCCTGAGCTTGAGGGTTTCTAGCATTTGCAAATTCACACAGTTTAATATACATTTACAGATATCTCCTCAAAGAAGAAATGTGCAATAGCTTTTTGAGAGAAAAAAACAAAGTTGCTAACAATAAGATTTTAGTTTTAGCATACCTTGCTCACAATAGGTGCCAGTTGTTCCAAGAGGGCAGTGACATGTGTATCCATTTGGTAGTGGCACACATGTCCCACCTTGTTTACAAAGATGTGGAGGATCGTGCTCYGGATCACATATTGACATAGTCTCTGTGCAGAATGCGCCTTTCCATCCACCGAGGCAGTCACAGCTACAGTGCGTAAGTGAAAGAGTCCAACATTATTACCAAAAGAAATCAACATTTCAATAGCAACATAGTAAAGATTTTCAAGTTTAGATAAAATTTCAGGTTTAATTCATCTGAACCACAATGGTTATCAGAACAGTATTACCCAGCTTTCTCACATAACTTTTTCATATACTCATTTTACAGTAAGAAAATTTTATCTAATTGGAAAAATTATATTTTTAATACTTGAGTACAAATACTAATATCCAGAGAAAATCAATCAAACTCATAGCTCTTTATTTTATTTTGCTCCACAGATAATTTAAGAATGCCTTGGTTTCAGGGTAAATTAGGAGGGGAATAAAAGGGAAAGAAAAGCAGTAAAATGCATCTATAAAGTCAAACTCAAACATCAGTATAAGGTAACTTATTTTCAAACTTTACTAATAACTGGAGTCTCTCAGGAACAGCCTCTCTTAGCCATTAATAACTTGCCAAATTCTGACATGTTGCACATCAGAGGTAGGTTTGGTGAAGCATGTGATGGAAGAAAGGATAGTAGATTCCATCATGAATGAAATGGCAATCTGAGTGTCATATATTTACGACTATAAATCTATGCCATCATCAAATTGTTTAAACTGGCTGAATTGTTGGACTAATGAGTGTTAACTGGTATTTTAACTCTGTCTTTCACCAAAATCAGGAGAATATAGCCAAAAATACAAATGTATTTGTTAATTTTACTATGAATGCTACAGAAATTGTACAATGCAGAGACTGCTTAATATTGATTGGTAAAAAYGGCCTCTTTATTAAAAGCAAGAGTTTCAAAATAGTTCAAATAAAATATGCTATACCTACTTATATTTTATAATCTAGTGGCACTATATGTCACATGGCTTGTTTCCCTGAATAGAAGTCCTTATTGATTTTTCCATAGACACTTTCTCTTCCAAGGCTGAGAATGAAATCTCGTATATTTTGACTGATTCTTAACCCATGCCTTTTTGCATATGTGCATCTTTCTTGGATTTTTCTTCAGACCCACTGAGCAATATTTTATCCATTAATCAGCCCACTATTTTTAGGCTCAACATATTGAAGAGTCTGTGAAACTCTGCCTTATTCCAGGTTGGAGCTGTAATGTATTTCATTTTCTAGCCTGTTCAGTTACATGGTACAATCCTGTTTGTTATTACTGTTTCACTGAACCTTCAGAACAGACAACGTGAAAACAAAGCACAGCCAACAACCTCTTCAGTTTGATAAACAGCTACTTGGAATGAAGGAGAAAAGAAGACAGGACCTTGCAAAGGCAAGAAAAACCTCAATTCATCACAGTTCAGGAATGTTTTCTGTCTTAACTGCAAATGTTGTACTTTAACACATAGAAGCTGCTGAGAAGAAGAAATTTAACCCCCAAGTGGCATAAATGTCCATTTCTTGTATTATGAAGCTGAATCTTGTTTGAAGCTGAAACTCCTGCTGTTGGGCAGTACTCACAAAGGTTCTTCCCTTTTCCTTGCTGAAGGCTTTAAGACTATTTAAGACTTTTTTTGCAATTGTCTTCTATACCCTAGTAAATGTTATTTAAATGAATTGAAAACTATTCACATAGAACTTAACATGGTTGCTGTGGCCTACAGCTGCGAAGTTCTAGGAACTGGCACAGTCTCTTCTATTACATGGATATCTCAGACATTGCAGGACATCAGCCTGTACTGGTCAACTCAAACTACTGGAGATTGCACTATATATTTATTAAATGTAATGTGTTAGAACTGAAATATATTGAGTAATTAAGAGAATCTCTTAATAAAAGTAGCTTTAAACTGAGGTAGTGGAAAATTAGAGCATTAAGGAAAAAGTCTGTCKTCAGGGTAGAAGGCAAAAAGTGAGACAGGAAAAATGCAGTCATAAGGAAATGAACAATTTGTAAATGAAGAGAGCAACAGAACACTACAAAAGTGTCCCATTAATAAGCCAAAGTGGATGAGAATTTCTTAGAGAGCAAATAAAAGTTAAACCTTTTATTAACTGAAAATGCAACAATTAAAGAGAGAAATGCCTTTTCCCCAATAACCTATAAAAATATGTCCTTGGGTTRAAAATTGAGTGTAATTCCATCTAGTTTAATAATGAAACTGCAACAACTCTCATTTTATGAGGCATCCCCTGTACTATATAAAGATATGATTTAATGGCCTAAACCTAAATGGCTAGTGTTGTTTGAAAAGCAATAGGGTACTGAAAAGCCCATATGAGGCTTGGAGATAAAACAAGGAGCTTCTGTGAGACCTGAGCTCCTCTGAAACTGCAGCTGAAGGCCAGATGATCTGCCCAAGGAGATCTGTGCTTATGTCAGGCAGCTGAATCCCACCCAATATTTCTCATGTTCAAAGGACACATAAGCATATTTTGTCTCTCATTTCAGAAACACACAGCAGTCCCAACACATTCTTGACCGTCTTGTTGTAAATATTTTTCTGTCATGTAGGATTCTGTGCCATAAATAAAATATTGGAAGATATTATTGTCCCCTGAACATAAAATTATTTTTATCTTTTCAGGTATTTATTTTGTTRAACACAAATATTCTGTTCTGGGCAGACTGTAAAGTTCACTGCTTTCCCTTTTCTGCTTTTACTCAAGTCAAATCATCCCTGTAGTAACTGAATCTATGATTTAATGGCACTACGTTCTTCCTGGTGGGTGGTGAAAGCAAGGCATAAAAAATAGCTTAAAATAGCAACAAAAACCTCCAGAGAAAGATCACTGTAGGAGACTAAAAGTATTTTAACACAAATCTATTTCCTTCAAGGACTCTGCTCTTCAGAGGAAGAAGAACCTGCACACAGACTCCACTGTGTATGCTCTGTGTTTGCCTTTCTTATCTGTCTTGCTTTCTGCTGTGTTTTCAGACAGTGTTTTCAAATGTTTTAATTTAGTGCTTTTTTTAATATACAAATAGTTGTAAATAAAAAATATTTGTAAATAAATTAATGCATGTGGGAAAGTACATTGAGGGAGCAAGTAATAATTAATGAAGAGATACTTATAAAACCAGGAGGGCTCCCCAACCTAAGCTTTACAGAAGAGTTATGAAGTATTTGAAAGCAAGTTTAATTATGATGGAAGAGCTGACGCGCAACAGCAATGTGAAATCACAAATGAACCTCCTTCTTTCAAGTCTTTCCTGTCTGGACCATCCATCTAGACCCACTGATCAGGCATGAAAGACCATGGGCTTGTTATCTTCTGTGCCAGCTAGAGGTATTTCTGCTCCACTCTAACTGCTTATTCCCTACACAGGGCATCTGAACAGCTCATATGATGAACTAGTTTAAATGATTTTGTATATCCTCATAAATTTGTATGAGGTCCTTGCTAAAACACCTTGTATTGTAAGAAAAATGCCTTACATTGGCATATCAGCAGATTTGGAAAGGCAATGGTGAATGAATGCTTAAGAATATCATGAACAGTGACCAGGGAAGGCAAACTGAGAGACAGCAGAGTGTCCACACACAACCAGAAGAACTGTATACACATTTACATATGAGAACACTAAATTATCAGGTTTATTGGTCTAGAGATTAGTTGATGTTTTAGCCTACAAAATAATGTTATACTTACTAAACAGTAGAGCCACTCTCTATGCACTTCCCACCATTTCTGCACTTTATTAAACTGCATGGGGAATCTTTACATTGTCCAACGCTGCGACCAGCATTGGGATGACCTTCTGGAGTCCCTGGTGATTTAAACTCTTGATTCTTGTTCATGCGGACTTGAATATCAAAAATACAACCTCAAAATTAGAAAGGAAAAAGAAATGAAGTTACAGGAAGTCAAAACAACCCAAACAAGATAATGTCTTGCACACATCAGAACATCTTCAATTGGTGGAGAGTCATACCACCTGAAAGAGCTAAAGTTATGCTGTTTACTTTCTATTCAGACAAATGGGTGAAAGATTACAAGACACTTTGTTTAATAATAGGTATAGCAGGAGACATTTTGAAAACAAAAARAGAGAGAGAGAGAGAGAGAAAAAAATGTTCAAAAAGTCCATTTAATGTAAATACATAACTATCTAAAGAACACTGAATGAAGGTAGGGAACGTAGACCTGAATTTCTTTAGGCTGAAAAGGATCTTCTTTAGGGAAAGACCCAGATTCTCCTCTTTCTAAATGAATGCTTCACTTCCTGTCACATAAAGAAGACCACAACATTTTAAAGAATGTGCACCTTTAGGCCATTGCTCTTGGGAAATAAATCAAAAATGTCCTCCATTCTAGTCAGCTAACAGTGCCTGGATCTGCTACCTGGTCCTGCAGACAACTGATCCAGTCTGGTCACATCTACTGCACAGAAGGGTTAGACACATAGGTCTGACTTAGTTTATCAGTGTCCATATGTACGTAGTRCAAAGCCAAGACTATGTCATACATGGTAACTTCTAGTTAACCATATAAGCACCTTTATAAAACATGTATTGACTATCTTAATAATTTGATTAAGAGCTATGGATTTTAAGGTAGCCTTAAGCAGTTTGAAATACCATCAGATCTGTACATAAATATATTCAGTTTTAAATTAAAAATCAGATTTTAAAATGTTATAGTTAAACCAGTACAATTACAGGTTTGGAAATGCTTATATTTATCCAAACCTGATGTATATAATACAGCTGAGACTTCATGAATTGCCACCATGCTAAAAAACATGTGATTAGATTCAAAAATGGATGCTCTGTTCAGTGATAGAAGCAGGGAAAGGATATGATATGAAGATTGTTAATAATTATCAAACCAGGCTATTTTAATTTGCTTGATATGATTTTTTGCATCACTTGGTGAAATCACATAAAACATAGACTTCCACTTCAAAGATACAATGAATGCATAACTGTGGTTATCTCTTCAGTTTTTATTAGATAACAAGAATTTATCGACTTTTTCAATGGTGTCTTTCATGATCTGGGCTTTTCTTATTAATTTTATATTTATTACCTACTTATTACCAAGGTTTGTGACAGTCCCAAGAAAAGGCTTTGTGCCTCACACTTACTGCTGTAATTTTGATCATACTGCATATGTTGTTAAATTTATCAAGATGTTTGACTTGCAAATACCTTTGACTATTTACAATTCTGGGACTTCTCTCTCTGATCCTACTATCTTTACACAAAGAACTGACAGAGAATAGGAGTGTTTTCACATTTCATTGACACAACCAATTGCTGACATTTAGTAGCTTAGTAAGTAAGACAAGTGTTATTTGTCTACAGTGAGAAAATAATTTTTCAGAGTAACTTTATATATCCTGATTCCCTGCTTATGATTTTACTTTTTTCCCTTGAACTTCCAGTGGGCACTTCCAAATTATTTGTTTTAGGATCTAGGTTTATGCATTAAGACATTT
The DNA here is from genome assembly GCF_003342845.1 of Nothoprocta perdicaria. Classification (NCBI taxonomy): domain Eukaryota; kingdom Metazoa; phylum Chordata; class Aves; order Tinamiformes; family Tinamidae; genus Nothoprocta; species Nothoprocta perdicaria. The sequence continues at coordinate 1,309,962 of NW_020455027.1, forward strand.
TATTACATGTCAATATGTTAACATTACTTCACTGTTGACCAAATTACTCAAATTTACTTATGTAAAAGTCAGACATAGATACAAAAGAAACAGACTCTGTAATCTTTACATTTATAAGTACTGTGATAGGTATCTTCCTTTTAGCCCCAAGTTTCTGCTTTTCCTTCACACAATCTGGTGTAAGAGATTTTCTCATTATGATATKATTGGTTTGGAACAAAATACAGTACCTATAATTTTCATAGCAAGATAAATATAATAAGTACACTTAGAAAAAAGAACTTCAGCAGAAGTAGCTTTMTAATGCAGATTTGATTTCTTTTTACACACGATTTATAGTGTTGTTTAAACTGTCACATAACTGGTAATTTAAAAATGCATATTAAGCAATTTAAAAATGACCTAGTTTTGTGATCTTCATAGGGTATCCTTTCCCTGCTTTTAGCACTGTTAGTTTTAGCCCACCACATGCTCAGTAAATCCTAACTAATGTTTCATCTGCTTATCAGTGGCAGATAAAGCATGTTCTGTTCTCCTCAGTCCTGCCAGCGAGCTAAGCAAAAGCAGCCCAGAGCTAGTATAAACAATGGAAAGCACAGTGAGTACTCAAGACCTGGTAAGGTCATCATGGAAAATAAATTGGGTAGTTTAACTGTACCTGCCTCGCATCTAGGTCAGAAACAGTTCTTGTGCAATTCTAAACAAAGCTTATAGTAAGTTCTAGAGAGATGTTTGTCTTGACTTCTTAACGYCAGCTGAGTTTTTCTGTTAATTTTTGTATGTTTTCTAATGCTGTTATTCGGTGGGATGCTGGTGAGGACTCAGCCTACCAATTTGAGGCTGCCATAGAGCAAGCAGGCAGTCCACAGTTTTCTGCAGAGGGCTCAGCTAATGAATGCGCCTTCTTTCTTGACCTGACCTCAATTCCTGCTGCTCTCCCAGCTCGGGGCCTCTTTTAAGGAGAGCCTGCCAACTGCTCTGAATAGTGGAAAGGTTTTCTGACACGGCCAGGTTTGCACTAGGAACTGAAAAGCAATTTTCGAATGAATTTCCATTTGTGAGTTAAGCTCAGTTTGATCCCAAAGATCATATTTTGATACAAATTAGCTGAAATCACACACCAACAAGACTCAGAAGATATCTCCTCATTTTTACTACCTTCTCATTTTTAATCTTCTAATGACACACGTAGAGTTTCCTCTCTGTAACTTTTCACTTGGGTTTAATTTATAGGTTTCACCCCAATCAAGCAGCACTCAAAAGTCACCAAATGATTGAAAATGATTTTTAAAACTTCAGAACTTGTCATAAAAATACCACTTCATTATATGTTGTTACTTTTTTTCTGATATTTCCTTATCATGCAGTATTTTTTCATAAACTTTTCACTAGTCTCCTTACCTGCTTCTAAGCATCTGGTATTAATTCAACTAAAAAGCAGCAAGCATTTTCAAGCAGATATTCTACAAATGCACCAGGAATCCTATACATAATAAGGTGCATTCATCTGAGTACAGCAGTGATTTCCATATCTCTAAAATCGTACCTAAAGTGTTTTGTTTCCTTTTTTTTYCCTCCAGTTTTTCTTGATTGCTTGTGAGTATTGAGCAGTTCCCCTTGAAAGAGAAAACTGCCCACACAATGACTCCACTCAGTGCTGTTCTTAGCTGTTATCCAAACAACCAGAGAGCTTGGATGAATCACACTAGACTGTGGTACAGGAGGCAGAGCTAATTAAAAGTTAACTCAAAGGTCACTTTCCTATTGTTTCTGGGCATTTTTTGTGACATTTATGTTGTAGGAAATAAAGGAAAGAAGTCTTTGTCCTCTCAGACTTCCAACCTATTCCAGCTTAGTATGAACATAAACTTCAACTATGAGGTTATAATGTTAGGTCCGTTCTTCGAATCGGTAGAGAAGGACAAAACCACCATCGAGAGAGTCTCTCAGAGTTGTGGTTTATTTGGAAATAAGGTAAAGATAATAATACCAGCTAGCTGGGGTCCGGGCTCATCCCACGCAGGGGTTCCGCCAACGGACCCCGTAGCATTCCAGCGCGAGCTTTTTATGCTAATTTTCATTGTTCTTATCTTCATGCTCCCATTCCTACTGACAGGGCAGATAGCACTATCTTATRCDAATASAAGTGGTTTCTYGCAWTGTCACDTTTCCACGAACTCAGTTACATCTTACATCTTGCAATGTCATGCTTTCATAAGCTCCAAGCATCCTGTTTAACCCTTCAATAATTGTATAAATTTGGATCTCAAATGAGTTCTGTGTTTATGTTGTTTTTTTAAATTACTGAAGAAAGTGGAAAATGAGTTTCCTAGCTTTCTCCATCAATTGCTTTTGTGGCTCTAGCCTGCACACTGCTGTCATGGTAACACAGCAGCAAACATCAGAACTTTCCTTCTCTTCCTTAAGTTTCTCCCCATAACACTGGACTTTGCCTGTCTGACACCTTTACTTCAGTCCCTCCTTCTAGCAACAGTGGCAAATAGGCCACTCACTTTTCACTAGATCCCAAATTATGCTGCTCCTTCTYTGTCTGCCTTGATAGAAATTAAAGGGGAGAAGAGCATGTCTCTGTTTCAGTGCAGTCATAGAAGTGCAAGGATAACTTTGTCTTCAGCCTAAGTTTCCTGTAATTCATCTTGTCTTTAATTTTATCCACTACCCTAATGACAAATGTTGAGCTGACAGGCTTGTCTTTACTTTGAATCTTGATGGGATTGTCATCAAGCAGATAATCTTCTAAGCCACTCATACGTTTTGGAAGTAGTGCTCAGACTTCCTAAGATTTTTTGCAACATCACATTTGCAATATAACAATTTGAACAGCATAATCACAGATCTAAAACTTGTTTTGCCTTTCTAGTCCCATCTCTCTTTTGCATTCTTAGGTCTGTTTTCTTCTCATTCTCCTGTTTGCTGCCTTGATAGAGGATCAGTGGCCAAGTGGGGATCAATGAAGACTCATGAGAAACTGCCTACAGGACAACTGATGGACAGAAGTGTTGATCTGGGTGGAAGAAGTCCTGGTTGTGATGAAGCATTTGCATCAGGAATGAAAATATAAGCTCTTTTTGGATTGAGTTACTCTTTTTTTTTTTTTTTTTTTTTATCCACTGCTCTGCAGAAGCCTAACACTTCTAAAATGAAAAAAAAAAAAACAGTGTAAACAGATTTATGAATAGATTCCTTATTTGAAGTTTATTAAAGACATTTATTTCCAGTTTCTTCCCCCTCCTTGGAAATCACCTGAACAAAAGCCGCTAAAGACATGCAGATAAGGAGGGAAATGGTCTGAAACAGTAGCTGTACCCAGTAAAAATGCTGAAGGAAGGTGTCCTGTCACTGGGGACAGTAGGTCAATAGCAACAGAGCTGACTTTCTCAATATTTCTTGATCCAATAGCGATTGTTTACAAAGGGATAAATATACTCTTGCATTAGAAGCAAAATAGCTTAAATAAATCATGTCTTTATAAGCAGCTAGCAGAGGTTTCCCAAAAGTCTTAGTGGTTTAATCAATTATCTACTAGATAAATTTATCTTGACTGTTACTTCTAGAGTTTATCTGTGGTTTCCCTATAGCTCCAGATTAACCGAAGTGAAATAGTTTCAATTGCCCTTATGTTAGTGGTATTCCAGGTCCTGCTATAGAAGGTCCCACTTCTTCCATAGGAGAAGATGTATTTCTGATACTGAAGACTGAGAGTTGAACCTGGGGAGATTTTTGAATTCGGAGAACAAATGAAATGATGACTAGATAAGAAAAGGCTGCGGGAAATAAGCTGAACAAGAGTGTAGCTTCCTTGAAAGGCAATGTGATCTGGAGAATAAAGACAAGCTGATAGGGAGAACTAGAATTCTCTTCTAATGCATGTTTTAATAGGAACTGGGGAAAAAAAAAAAGTACAATCCTTACCTTGAAAGCTGTTCTTAAATCTCGATCCCTTTGGTAGGAGCTCTGGAGTGTACTCACGATAACCTCCTACATAAAACTGACTGAAGACATTGAGTCCAACCAGTCTCCCAGGAGAAGTGACAGATTTATTCTTCTGATCATCCACCTTACAAGGTAAACATTTATATTTGTTACAATAAAGGAAGTTACTCTACTTATGAGCATCTAGTAAAGGCAATCCTCCAAACTTTTCTTACCAGAAAACACAAAAATAAGCATTTCCTAAACTTTTTGTTCAGTTAGTGAAAAAAAGAAAAACTTTTCCTCAATGCCATCTTCTCAAAGAATTATTTTCTTACCTTCAGCCAGCCTTTTTGGAGAGATCTGCCAAGATGGATGACATGAATATTGAGTGTCAGAGCAAGTGGTTTACTAATGATTGAGGCAGTGCCAGAACCCAGGTTGTAGCTATATACCACCCTGCCATTGCGGAGGCCCAGCACTAAGAAATCATCTCCATTCAGACCTGGAAAGACAAAAGTAGAATAGATACTTATTCCAAGGTGTAGCGAATACAAAAACACGTAATATTCTCCAGATATACTGAAAATATATCAGTTTAGGAAAAAATAGCCAGAAATGCTTTAAAGTTTGATCTTTCTTAATATTCTGTTTAACTTGAAATAAATTTTCCAGTATTTCTGCTGACTTAAAATAGTAACTGCAGGGATTTTTAAACATATTTGCATGCTTTATGAAGAAAGTTATTTTTCCTATAAGTAGATTGGCAATATGCACCAATCCTGTTGAGCCTGGTAGATCTAACAGTCCTTGGTGTTCACTCAGCCTCCAATATGAATGAATTCTCAACTTTTTCCCAAAGCTAAAGCATACCTGAAAAAGGAAAATGAAATGCCAAGCTGCATGTGCATGAGAGGATAGCTCATGGCTTAACTCTCTTTCAGTGCAGTTTCACAGCAGCCACTTTTCCTTTTTAATGAAAATAATGATTTCAGGATTTCTCCATGACCTTGTTCTTGTGAAGTTGTCTTAAGTGTAGGCAGTGCATTTAAAAAGCACATTTAAAGGGATTATGTAGCATATGAATAGGAATTAAAAAAATTCTAAATATTCCCAGTCATGTGTTGAAGGTAATGGATTTTTGCACTGRTGTCTTTGAAGAGAAATTCTCTGGACATGTAAGCAAAAGCTTCTGAAAAGCAGAGAAAATATGATCAATTTATTTCTTCTTACAAACCCCAGTCTTCCTGTCTCACATGTTCTCTTAGTAGGGTAAAAGGGTTATAAACAAGATTTAAAACAAATAATGTTCTCAGTCTTGGATTAGAATATGCTGAATTGAAATTCAGAGAGATCTGAATTTCTTTTTTTCAACTCTACTGTGAATTAAGGCAATTCAGTTTTCAATTTTATGTCTGTAAACAGTGTTTTATTTGATGTTCTCACCAATTTGCATAAGGTTCTCCTATTTTCCATTCTATCTGGGGAAGATACTGTCTCTTCCTATTTGTTTGCAGTGCCACACAGTGGTCCTGATTTCAGAAGCGTGTCTTGATGCCAGTGCCCCAACTGTGTGTGCAGTCTGCTTTATCTGCATTTTCCCCATGTCAGGCAATGATTTATGCACCATGTATGCAGCAGTTTCATGACTAAATCCCCCAATATTCCTGTCACACCTTTGCATGCTGTAAACAAACACACCATATTAGCAAACAGAAGGAAATCAGTGGTCTATCTTCTCTATATAGATATTTGATAGCTCTCTACAGATACTGTTTAGGACCAACATCAATATATATTTGTGTGTATATATATATATATATATATATATATATATATATACACACACACACACACAGAAAGTCTATAAGAAAAGACTGTTTTGAAGAGTTTGAACATGTTACTATTGTAGAAAACGTACAAGTACATTCAAGTTCACTGTTCAATTTCATTTTCATTACAGTGATTTGCCCATGAGTGTTAATGAAAACTCACTACTCTCAGTTACCCTTGGCACATTGCCAGTGAAGGATTTCCAAACTGTTAAAGTAGAAAGGTTTTTTTCCTTATCAAAGTTTCTATTTTCAGCCTCATCCACAATGTATTTATGTGATTTGGCCTGCAAAACTATGGTAAGATCTATATAGACATAAAAGGCATTATTTAATATACTGTCTACAGTTTTAAAACACTTCCTTGGACATGAAGTACAGAGAAGAAAGGCAACATTGGCAGTATTTAAAAATAATAAAAAAAAAACCTAAAGACAACTTTAGAATTGGTAAGCACAGAAAGCAGTTAGTGAACAAATTTCAAAGCTTAAGTGTTGCTCAGCCAGTAATCTTTTCCAAGCAAAAAYAAAACAAAACAAAACAAAACAAAAACTTGTTAAGAGTTAAACTTAACAAGAACTTGTTAAAATCAGTGGACAAACTATTGCTGATTCCAGTGGGCTTTGGGAGAGCTACTCATCCAGGTTGCTCTTTTAGCAACTTTTGGCAAAGTTTTATTGTCTAACACATAAGACATGCTCTAAGCATGGGTGGCACATTGAATAACCACTATCATGAACATCACAACCTTGTATTTTTATTGTAATAGTATTTCTTGCTCTATTTATAGTAAATGATGTAAATTTTCTTTATTTACAGGAAAGCATATGGAACTAATATTATTCCAGAAATAATGCATTTAATACCAAAAAATGGTATTAAAATAGTATTTAATACAAAAACAATATTAAATAGTGCTCTGTATGAATGAGACAGCTTTTACCTATCTGTTGTCTTTTGACTCTTCGATTTTACTGCTCGTCCATACCAATGGAGAAAGAAAAGCCAACTCTTAGGTATATATCAAGGAAAATAGGCCATCTTAATTCACATTACTCTTGTTGATTTTTGATTCATTCATTTAAGTATTCAGTGAAGGTTGAATTTTACCTATACATTAATTTTTAATGATTTCATTTTTCTTACATTCATRTAATGGCAAATAGAATCAAATCCAAAATGTTTTAACTTTTAAAGTTTCAAGGCTATAAATCAATGATTTGATGGTCTTAGCTATGGGCAGCAATATGGGTTATTTCACTTTAACATAAAAGACTCATTTGGGGGAAGCTCAGTTTCCCACTTTTTCTTCTTCTGTGTATGTTATTAGCTCTAGACTATTTTTCACTAACAGAACAGTCATTCTCTGTTTAATTTTGAATCAAATGTTCTGTATATTTRCAGTAAATGTTTTGATTTCATTAAGTTAGCATTTTATGTGTTCTTCAAACAAAGATAATTTTTAAGGTAGAGGGGAACCAAGAACAGTATCCTAAAGAAAATAACAAAGGACACTTGGTATTAACCAGTTTAAGCTATTTTTTGCTATGTCTGAGCTTTAAATCCCCATCTTTTGAGAATGAATACTTTTATATATTTATCTACTTAATGTCTCATGTTGTATAGACTCCCAGTTACATTCTTTAAAAATCATTTACACCGAAAGCAAATGTTTAGTCTGGATAAATAATCTCATGCATGTGTTGCAAACAGAATACTCAGCAGCACCTGAATTTAGTTAGATGTTCTTTGAAACCATCCGTGCTTTACTGCTTTTAATTTTGAAGATCTTCATATTCACAGTTTCCCCACCTGCTGAAAATAATTTCTTTCCATCAAGAAAATAAACTAAGTTATTCTGTTAATCTACCAGATAATTTTAAGGCCTACAATCAAGATTAGTGATTAAAATATAGGGTCCCTGGCATTCATCAAAGCACCCATTTTCAGTCTTTTCCCGGAAGACTGAGGTACTAAATTTTACTGCACTCAAAACCTGCACATTTGGCCTATGCTGGACCAAGGCATATAATGAGTTTCACAGTCAAAGGCTTCCTCCTGAATCTACCTCACAGCCTTGCTCCAAAGCCAGCATCTTTGCTGACTGCAGCCATGGTGAAGTCCAATAGGAATCTAGACGGTCCCTCAAGTCAGAATATTCCTAAACATCCTTTCGCAACCTGAATAAGTAAATCCAAAAGGTGACAGTCAGCACTGCTATTAAATACAAATGATAGTGCACCTTCTATTGCAGTATGGGGAAACCGGACAAAACCCACTATTGGTCAGAGACTGTAACGGAGATTGCAAATGAACACAGAAATGTTCTTCACTAACTCACTGTCAGTAGTGCAATGTCAAAATATAACCAAGATATAACTGGACTCTTTTAAGTAGAAGAGTCAGCAATGTGAAATTGCTCTATGATAACCTAAACATGTTAGAGTGCAATAAAATCACAAATGTTGCATGTAACCTGATAAGTAAGGTGAAGTTTGCCATTCAATACTGTTATGCAATTGGAATTTCATTTATAGCACAGTGTCTAGGTAACTCCTATTGTACATTTAAACGACAAGAGATAATCTCTTATCTTCCACAAAGATATAAGCTTATTTTACTAGGAAAGGAAATTAGAAATCAAAATCAGCAGTAGTAGGACTTCCTCTCATATAGAGAGATGTGAGGAGACATATAAAAGGTCTTAGAGAAGAATTCATGTATTGATTTTTTTTTAATTTTTTTTTTAAGATCTCTTGCTCTCTAATAAGCTTTTGAGTTGAACACTTTTTTAATAGAATTTATGCTAATGGTAGTGCTTGCAGTTATCCTGGAAAGACCAAAAAGACAGGATGGGTGAAATGAAAATGAGTCACATTTCATACAGAGAGTTTGAATTTTGGGCATAGTTTGTGAAAACAGGAGATATTTTTTCTATTACTCCATTCCAAACTGTAGGTCAGCAGAGACTTGAGGGCCTCTATCCATCACACAGAGGCCTGCATGTACCAGCAACCCCAACCTGAGCCTTAACCCTAATCCTAGTCCTAAACCTGAGGTCACCAGGCTTAGTGATGGCTAAAAGTCAAACATGGTGCTAGCACCAGTCTGGACATAGCACTACATTTCCTTTGCCATACCCTTTCTAGCTCCACTCCCCAAGGGGCTCTAAGCTTCTCTCTCTATTTAGTGCATATAGGCCTTATACAGGCCATAGGGTGAAATAAGAGGCCTGTTTTTCTGATTACTGAGAGAGGTTCAATATAAAGTTAAATGAAATATTAGAACAGAGATGACTTCTGATACAAACTTTGTATGAGTAAGAAGGAGAAGAGGCTTTTTATCTACGTTTTAGAAATCGTTTGATAATGTCTCAAAAAAGGTTAGCGACAACATTAATTCAAATCTAACACATCATGGGAATTAGCATGAGAGGAAAGCTGACTCAAGGAATGTAATTAAAAATAATAATAGAAAAAAAACATCTGGGGACAAAGAATTGAGTTGTCCGGAATCTGGAAGCTAAGAACGATGCCTCCACATTTTGCTTCATCAGTGATTCAGAGAAGTGATTCGGGAAGTTGGATACTAGAAGAGAATGCTTAGTATGAGAAATCAGATGAACTTAAAGCAAGGGGAAAATGTTAATAGAGTATTAAAAATACTTCCATTAAGAAGCTATTGAGTGTGAAAATCTCATTCTCATTGTTACACCATTAATGCCTAGTATTTAAAAGCAACATGTTAGAGTGAAAAGCATAGCACTCCTTTGCTAAGCTCACTTGCTAAGAGATACTGCTTTCTGGTAATTTAAAGGAGTGTTGCTTAGTATCCCCAAACTTTTAACATAAAAAGAAAATAATTAATACTGCTACATGGCGGTTTGCCTGGCACCTCATTTTTTCTCAGTCTTGCTAACAGATGGTGTTCTGCTGCCCTCCCATGATTTGATACGCAACTGCAGAAATGTARTTTTATTGTATGGCAGTATTTATGAGGAAAAACACGCAAAATACAGAAAGCCAGGCTTCCTTTTGACAACACTTTAATTTCCTGGGACTCACTTAGAATGCTGCTRTTCTGGTTAATAAAAATGACACCATAAGACATCAAATAAGAATTTTTAAAAATTTAATTCTGYTAAAGATGGCTGTGAGAAATACACTTCATAATGCCAGTCTGCTGCAAGAGACACCTAAGGTATTATTAATATTTCAACTGCTACAATTAGACTATTATACACTGTTTCCTAGTTGCTTTAATCAGATGAAGCTGAATGATTTGCTATGCAGCTTCTAGGACAGTTTATTGATAGCTGGCTGAAGATAACTGCATTGAATGACCTCAGATTGGTGTAACCAAAACAGCAAACTGCTGAAAGTGCTCAACAGTGCTGATGACCTGCCTGCTTGACAAATTTTAGCATTCTCATGGTAAGAAAATAAGCTCCTCTGGTTAATTATGCCACAAAACTTTAATTAGACTGTATGCAGGGCCACAATTGTTGTCATGAGGCTAGCTAGTATGGGAAGTTTAGCTAATACTATCAAGTAGTCCTGCAATTTCTGTTACTCGTAGATTCATTCATTTACTGTTTCTTGCAGTTGTGTTGCATTATCTTGATCTTAAGGGTGGTTTAACACTAATTCTACAGGAGTCTAATATTTTACAGATATAATACAGGGTCCATTTTGGGATGGATTTTAATACTGTGGGCCATGGAAGGGCAGCTGCTGTGACAACACAGCAACGCTTGGCAGGTTCTGTAACAGGTCAGTTGAAGACACAGGAAATGTGTACAGGGTGGCTGTGGCATACTGGATGGATGGACAGATGGATGGATGGATGGATGGATGGATGGATGGATGGATGGATGGATGGATGGATGGGCGGATTTCCCAACAAAATAAATGTCAGGGGAAGAAGACTTGGGAAAGTACCTTTCAACAGTGGGCACCAGCTAAAGATAATCAATAATGAAATTATGTTTGCAACTGCAGAAAGAATCAGCCCTCTATTTTCCACATATTTTGTTCAGAAATCTGCTGCCCACRTCATAGGATTCATTACTAATTTTAATCACTGTACACTGTTATACTTCTCCTTTATGAGAAGAAACTTATAGAAAATTGATTGCTTTTACCTATGTTGTCAGAACAATAAAGAATTTAAGAGATTACTTCTCTCCAAATGAGATGATATCATAAAAAGAATCCACTGAAACCTTCATAGATTTTCATTCTGGTGGGCTGTATCTGAAAGAGCATAAGTATAGATAATGAGAATAATAAAACTTACCTTTGCCTTTCTGTCCAGTGAAAAATATCAAGTTATCTTGTAAAGCTGAATGGTGGTTTGCCAGCTGAAACTTCAAGCGGAATTCATAGTAGAGGGTGATATTTGGGATTGCAGAATAAGCTAGGAATGAGGTATAGCCAAAGACATCTGTGCCACTGAAACTAGGCTGGGTAATATTAATAGCTGTATTAAAAATAAAAGAAGTATTTGTTAGGCCAAATACTTTAACATATATATCTATAAGGTCTTTTTAACTACCACTTTGAGAGATTAAAGAATAATCAATAATACTATTAGGATCATATGTTGTAATCTTTTACACACATGCAGATGCAGTTTATCTTTCCTCTGACTGTAAACACTTCACTGCTCAGCTCTTGTAAATAGACTTCTTTTACAACACTGATATTAGCCACTACTGCCATCTCCTGGTCTCTAGATAGTATGCAAAAAATACTCAAAAAGCAGATAAAAGAAAACACACAAAGGAATTGTTCTTTTCGAAAGAAGGGCGTCACTTATGTATGAATGAACTTAAGTATAGTGCTGTGCTGTAGAGGCTAAGAAATAATAATTATGCAGAGGTAGAGAAATATTAAGAAGAAACATCATGTAAATATGATTTTGCAGTAGAGTGAATAGAACCTACATGAATTATATTCTCAGCATTGCTTACTGTACCATTTGAACTGTCCAAATATTCCAGAAACAATTTTTTTTTTTAAGTCCTCAGTGAGACTCCTATAGGGTGGGCATTGAGCAAAGAAAGCAAAGATGCTTCCAGAACAGCTTTTCCAACCACATACTCCTGTTTCCCTTAATATTGTGAAAGTGAATAGTTCATTCAAACACCTACTGCTTTTGCAACACAGAAGTTCATGTGGAGAGATACTGTGAGATTAAAAACCAAATGAAAACGCAAAAGAAAAATCAAGTTTATACACATATCTGTGCTGGTAAAGAGTTACGACACAGCCTAGAGATCCTGCTGGAGCCCAGCAGTCAGGCTGCTGTCATTTACTACAGTTAATTCTCAGAGTAGAGATAAGGCAACCTTCACATTGACAACATGGTTTAGTGAAAACCACAATACAGAGGAAGAAAAGCTGAGAAAAACTAAATCCTGGAAAGCTAAGGGAGTGGATTTAAGACTCTTGAGTGCTTGCCTTCCACTGAACTGAGCACCAAATATGTCTGGATCAAATTTTACTAATGCAAGAGGGTTTGGGGCAGAAGGAAAGCATCGCTGCATGCACAGAGCAATGCTAAATAAGAATTATAATCTTGCCCAAGTAAACTTATGTTTGCCAAAATACCTTTAAACGCCTGGCCTTATATACTKATAGACTGGGAACAAGACAAACTGTGATTTGGCAAATGATATCACAACTTCTAGTTTGTGAAATCTCTTTCTAACTTTGCAACCTGTGAAATTTGTTATATTGCCCCTGAAGTGTCAGATAGGGTGTTAGCTCTGGACTTGAGGAAAGGTGCGGATGTAAATGTTGACAAACCTTTTATATCAAGGACTGGGAATCTGCAGCAAGACAGAGTGTACCAGCCCATTTATTAAGCAGCATTTCACTCATGTAGCTCATTATGCCTTGTTCTGTGATCTTAAACGACAGCCAGGAAATTTCCATGTGAAATGGTTGTTTTGCCCTAATTACAACTAACTGGCAAACAGTTTGTTCTCAACCTAGTCAGATTGAATGTAACCTCAAGCCTTAGACCTTTATGAGTCATGTGAATTGGAAGAGAAATACAACTCTCCCATTTTTGGATCTGGTGTTGGCTGYAGTCCATTAGCATTCCCCCAGATTACCTCAAAATGTCTGAGTTAGGCTCATGTTCTGTATCTTCTGCCTCTCAGACACCTATGACAGGCATCACCTTCAAAAGTATTTTATACACGTATATATTTTTAATATATTTAAATATATTAATATTTAAATGAGAACAAGATCTTATAATGAGGGAGGCCATGTATGTGTTTTCTTTTCCTGATTCACTTTACCTGGGAAAGGTGAATTCTATCAGGAAGCTCCAGAGAGTCTGATAATTTGGTTCTCTGATAGAGCCTATTACTGACCAGGTGTTTTTTTAAATGGTTTGCTGTCTCGAGGTCTCTTAACTCCCAGCTGGGTAAGTTCCATTCCAGTTCTATCACGTTCTATCACGTTTTTTTTTCTCCCATGCTTCAGCTGTTTCCTTGGAGTTGTCTAACTAGAGAGCTATTTTCCTGCCAATCTATTTGTTCCCTTCAGGCCTCCCTATAAAGATATATTCGAGCTTTTGCAGAGGCATGCCTAGCAAAGCAACCTACAGCTGTCGGACCTTGTCTGAGGGAGAAAAGTTATTCTCACTGATGTCACAGAAAATAGGTTTATATTGGTATTTTTGAATACTGCATATCAATTTCAATTTCATCTCAATTTTGTCATGTTCTAGAAAAAAAGTTCAAAGATTTTGAATTTGAATTCATAATGACAAATCAAAACATACATCTTAAGTCATGTGAGCAAGGATAGTTATGGCCAATGAGCTGGGTTCAGCAAATTCTGGGCCCTCAATCAGCTCCAAAACTCACCTCATATACTCATATATATTTCCTTATGTAACACTATGTAACAATATCATAGATTTACTGGGTGAAGGTTTTGAGGGAGATGTTTTGATAACGGCTTTACTACTATTTAAAGTTATTTTAAAACTTTACGTTATTTACACTCAATAATTTTACTTAAAGCCAAGGTAGGGGTAAAGGAAATGGGCAGTAGTGTTTAAGAAGGCCTAAGCGTGAACTGGCCTTAATAAATAAAATGCAGAATCCAGAATTTAGCCTATTAAGTTGTTGTAACAGGAAGTTGTGATCATTTGACCTGAGAGAGTGTAAATATATACGGTCTGTGTTGCTCACTCCAGTACTGAAAAACCTACCAGGCCAAACTGATCACTCAGTTTTCTTAAACAATGGATAAAGAAACAAACAGAACAGAAGAGTAAGTGGTTTCACTCTCCACAGTGTTGGAGCATTGTTTCTCATACATAGCAAAAGTCAGACACACTATCTAATTAATTTCCCTGTCCTTATTAACTAGATAGACTCAGTAAGTGTTTATAAATAGTGGCAGTCTCTTAAGAAAAAGATACATGTACAAACGTTAACTAATCCTGAATCAAAAGTTTACATTTTTGTCTAATTCAACATATCTAGCTTGGCAGATGATATTTATTCCACCTCTTACCTATTCCTGATCTGTAGCTTTTATGCTCCATCTTTTAGTATCAGCAGATCTTTATTCAGATATATCAGAAAGTTAGAAGGCCCTCACTAGCTTCATTTTAATATAGAATGTTTTGTCATAGTTTTATATATATTTTAAGTTAAAAATGCATTATTTAAATTAAAAATGTCATGACTGGTAAAACAGCATCAAGCAAGACAACTCCAACCGTTTGCTTCAACAACTCCAACCTTTTCCTTCTAGTTCTTTTCTTATCATTATATAGGAACAGATCTAAGGCTCAAAGCTATATAAGCTTCCAACCTTTCTTGAAAAGGCAGTCCTTCAGAATGTTATTTATACAATATTTAAAGCTGATGGAAAGCACAGGGCACAGCTGACTGCACTGGCCTCCACAATTACTTTCCACTTCTTGTTCAGACACAATCCAAGTCAGATTGGGACTATGATGGACAACTGCTGGCTGGATGACCATCTGGCTGCATGATGGGAGATCCGTGGATGTTTGCCTCGACTTCAGCAAGGCTTTTGACACAGTCTCCCACAACATCCTCATAGGAAAGCTCCAGAAGTGTGGACTGAATGGATGGACGATGAGGTGGATTTAGAACTGGCTGGATGGCAGAGCTCAGAGGGTGGTGACAAACGGGGCCGAGTCCAGTTGGCGGCCTGTGGCCAGTGGTGTCTCCCAAGGGTCAGTACTGGGCCTGGTGCTGCTCAACCTGATCATCAATGACCTGGATGAGGGCACTGTGGGGGAGGGAGAGGATCCTGCTCCTCAGCTCTGGTGAGGCTGCACCTGGAGTATTGGATGGAGTTCTGGGCTCCCCAGTATAAGAGGGATGTGGAGCTCCTAGAGAGGGTCCAGCGGAGAGCGACAAAGATGATTAAAGGACTGGAGCATCTCTCGTATGAGGAGAGACTGAGTGAGTTGGGCCTTTTTAGCCTGGAGAAGAGAAGGCTGAGTGGGGATCTTATCAACATGTACAAATACCTGAGGGAAGAATATAGAGAGGAAGGGGCCAAACTCTTGTCAGTGGTGGCCAGGGATGGGACAAAGAGTAATGGCTATAAATTGAAATACAGAAATGCAGGAAGTTCCATCTCCATGTGAGGAAGAATTTCTTTCCTGTGAGGAGGACAGAGCCCTGGAACAGGCTGCCCAGGGAGGTTGTGGAGTCTCCTTCTCTGGAGGTCTTCCAAACCTGCCTGTATGCCACCCTGTACCACGCGCTCAAGGTGTCCCTGCTGGAGCAGGGATGCTGGAAGATGGTCTCTAGAGGTCCCTTCCAACCTCAGCCATTCTGTGATTTCCACACTTTTCCTCTTTCAGTGTATGATCTGGAACGATAAAACAGATCTAGAGAGGTGTCCAATAGCTCTGATTATGAAGCATGTGAAAGCACATTCTGAATGAACAATGTGCCTGTTCTGAGAGGGTACATGGACCCTTTTATCAACTTTGTCCTTGGTCTTGCTTGTCCTGTGTTTTCTCTCAGTCCTGCTCTATTTATCATTGTCCTCTTCTGCATTCCCAGCACTAAAGAGGTAATAAGGTATGAAATGTCCCATTGCCTCACAAACAAATAATGATAAATTATCCCATTACATTAATAGACTAATATCGTAGGCTACCTACTTCTCTACCATAACGTATATGCAACAAGAGGTGAGTATAAAAGTGGGAGGGACAAAAAAAAGGCAAGTAGAGACTGAAAAAAAATTAACAAAGAGGAGACAAAGTGACAAAGAAGAAAGAGGATAATGGTTTCATTGCCTTTGAATGTTCTGTTATGAGTTAAAGTAAATGCTACTTTCAACATTCATTATCAACACATCCTGGATGACAGCTTTACAATTTCCTGGGAAAAAGAAAAAAAAAAAAAAAAGAAAAATGAGGGGGATAAAAAGAAGCGGAGATTTACAGCTATAGAATTTCAATATTGAAAAGGGAATGGAAATCAGTGCCAAGCATTGTATTCTTCCCATGTTGCAAGCTGTACAAAAGTCTTCAGAAAAGTGTCCTTCGTCACTGAAGGACGTGAAATTCCTTCATGTCACTGAAGGACACGAAATTCTGCAGCCACTGCTTGCTTTACTGGTTTGTAGTATAACTCTAGTAAACCAAAGCTTGCTATTGAACTGATGAACGGACTGCAAATATCTTTTCCTAGCAAATCCCTGTTTCATAGTTTAGACTTTTTGTCTAAAGCACCTAGTTTAGTTGTGTTTTAAATACTAATGTGCATGCAGACTTCTGGTGCAGGTTCCTGGTAGGAACCTCTCTATGCACTGAGCTACATTACTAGGTATTAGATGGGGGACTGCTGGCTGATAGGCTGAGGGAGAAGTTTCTGATAAAATTACCCTGTCTTTCCTGCTCTRGAAAGAAGTGTTAGGACCAACAGTGGAAAGTAGATAGGAATTGTGCTGTACAGATAACACATGTTCAAGTGTTCATGGAAGTCATCACAGCACTAATTTCACTCCACTGTCTATACTATCTTTCCATTTACTCCTAGCCAGACGGCTGTGGGAAGCTTTCACTGACAAAAAGAAACATTTTTGTTAAGTGGAGTGAGGACTTAAGTGAGGAGTTAAGTGCAGGTGACTAATCTAGGTTTATCTCTTCCACCATTATCCAAAAATCAAGGCTTAAAAATGTTATTAACACAAAATTATTTAATTCCTTCCTTCCATAAATATTTATATATCCCTTTTATTTGTCTTGTAGCATCAGCAGTTATGGAATCTATGGATTCTATTAGCTTAGTTATTTCTGTAATCTTAGGGACTGCTAACTGTCACTCTGAACTTGAAGCTAAGGTTCAATATAATAAAAGTGATTATACTGCTCAAAGATGGAAATATCAAACTGAGTAAATGGCAATACGCAAGTGACATGTGTGTGTGTGCCTATGTGTCTGTTTTATGTAGGTTTTATAACCATGCTCATTTTGGAGGGATGCACGGACAGAAGCAAGAACACCAGAGCTAGGCTAAAAGTGAATGACCCCAAAAACAAATTACCATCTGAACAGGAATAATAGCAACTCCAGATCAGCATTTCACAAACTCTCTTATCAGTGACCAGAAGTTTTATGATTATGCAGTTTTCTACCTAAGGAAATTGTCCTTGGGCATCTACTGAGACCAAATCATTCATTTACTCTGCAGACCCAAACCACCCTGAAGGTGACACTGTATGACAAACACAGCTGGARTGAAGCAATTGGCTTGCCAGATGGTTTGCTTTCCACAGAGCTTGGAGCAATTCACCACTCCTATTTGAACACTATGGAACGAATTTAATACATGGAAGAATATATCCTCCAGAAAATGTACCAGACCCTCTGGATTGGCAAACATTACAATAAAATCTTGCTCAAAAATGTGTTTCAATAAACATACTAATAACCATTGTAAATGCACAGTAGGGATGACACTATTCGATGTGTGTTGATCAAAAGAAAGGTCACACAGAGTAACCTGTGACATATGTTATGTCAACTTATGTTGACACACACGCACCTTCACATAGTGAAGCTAAAATAAGGACTAAAGGTAGGTCCAAGACYTTGCAATTTACATAGTTCTCAGCTTAACAACACATGCTCCTTTTCAGATCCATCCCCTTCTTTCAAATTTACCTTAGTGATTACAAACTGCTTGCTCTTGATTCCAGACTACTGCTCATTATGACCATAATGACCATTATGACCATTGGACCATTATGACCAGAAGCATCCCATTTCTAGTGTCATATGCAATAAAAAGCAACAAGAGTTCAGATCTCTGGGTGCTCACATTGTTTCTGGTGAATGAACCTGGTTTGTGGTTCAGTTCAGCATTTAGGAGTTCATCAGGGCTCAGCAGGAGAATGCCCTTTTATTTACTCTTGTTTTATAATTTACATTTCACATAAATCTGACTCCTTAAGCTTAGATGCTTCAAATACCCGGTCTTATATTTTACAGAGCATGTCCTTTGCCAAGAAGGAAACGTTCCTAGTTTGTACTTAGATGAAACTGTTAAAATAAGAAACAAAGGGAAAAGGGCTGGTTACAGAAATGATAGTAATTGAACAAACAGCCTTATTTATTTATTTATYTATTTATTTATTTATTTATTTATTTATTTTAAATTAAGTGTCCAGAACCCTCTGTATTTTAATGAGATAGTTTTCTTCAGATAGTTTTTGTAATAGTCTAAGCTCATTCATTTTTTTTTACATTTATTTCATGTAAATTTTAGTGATTTTGCTCACCTATATTCGAACAATTACAATGAGAATTTCCTCCATTTTGAAAGAGTTAAAMTATACTGACATATTTTTAATTTTTTGACCACAAGCTTTCTCTTTGGATGACAGGGAACATCACAAATTTTCACTTAGATCTTACAAAAAGATAAATCTTTCGAGATGCCACATAATTCTAGTGTTAATCTAACTCTCACCTACTTCCATAGGGAGCTGATACAGCTTCCTGCAAACTTTTAAAAGGAAAGTATCAAACATATAGGAAGCATTTTAAAGTGCGTCCTACAAAAAAGAACTATTCATAGCACTGTTGGGTAATGTGTATTCATTTAATCTGAAATAATACAACTTACAAGCACTTTCATTCACCGGTGTGATCCTAAAAACTGCAGGAGAGKGATGTAGGCACAAGATTGCTTCTATACAACATTGCAGAAAGGCCAGAGTTGAAAATTGAACTCAGTTTGAATGATATTGATCCGTTTATGTACAATGAAAAAGAAAAATCACTTCTGGGACTGTCCATGTAGATATAGACTCCATTCCAAATGGTTACACTGTGATGATGTATATTGCTAAATAAGGTTTTTCCTCTTTTATTAAGTGGACAAATTCTTGTTCCAGCAAAAAACACAGAGGGGAAAGTCACAAGGGCATTTAATTTCTCAAATTAATAGGAACTAAATGTTTCTAAAACAAATGTTTCTGGAAACTAGAGCAAACAGAGGTAGAACTTGTGACCTACTAGAGCTCTCATGAATCTTTCACTAAATTCCAGTCATTCAATGAATAACAGGAAGTCAGGCAGGAAGTAACTGGTGCAAGCAAAATACTTTGAACTCTGCAACCCAAAACATTTAACAGTATGATGGGTATACATAAATTTAGATATATTTAAAGGCTTGAAAGGCAAAGAGTGATTTCTTGCTATTGCAATTCGGAGTTTGTGTTTTCCTTTTATTATCACCCCTCCCACCTATCGACCCATTATCCCCTATCTGTGTAGCTTCATATGAGAGAGATTTCAATATTTAATGATCTGCTTGAGGTGATAGTAAAATTGTCATCTAGGGAAAGGAAAGATTTGCAGCAAGAGGTAATGTATTTCATCATATATATTTAAAAAAAAAATGGTCATGCTTTTAGGATCTTTTCTTCATGTCTGAAACAGAAGCACAACATAATTAAGATAAATGCAGAGCAATTGTTCCCACCTGCTCAGATCACAATGTGCTTCATCTGTTTCAGATCTGAAGASAAGCCCTTGATAGTCCTGAAAGCTTGTCTGATTTTTTTCACACTATGTAGATTAGTCTAATGGAAGGTACTATTTGCCCTTAAGGTTTGCTTCATTTGTCACCTGTAATATTTACAGCAGCCCTATAGTTTCATACYATATCTAATGTTGCATTTTTAATTTGACAAGCCAGACTTTTTTAACACTTAACAGTGCTAACACTTAACTGTTAAGTGATATCACTTAAAAGTAATAGAAGTTACTATCACTTTTTCTTACATATGGGTAAAGTATGACACTGTTATCAGTGTGACAGCAAATTCTGAACTGATGACACTTACTGCTCCAACACAGGGAAGAGCTGTAGTGATGGGCCCATCTGTGGCYTTATTTTGCATTGGTAACTAAACTGATTAGCATGGGCATCAGTGCTGACATAAAACATGYGAATCTATATGAACACTTGCTATATACATTTTATCAAATAATCCTCATAAACTCCTGCATATTGATGAAGATTGACTATTAATAGATAAAACTTTCCTTTAGGAGAAAGAAGTTTTTCTTCTTTAGGGCTGTTTTCAGACACAAACTAGGATATTACTTGTATATCTTAGAAGAATTGCTACAATAATTGCTTTACCTCAAATTTTATGCACCATTTCTTTTTAATACATATATTATCTGTGTCACTTGTTTTGTTGCAGAACACAATTTAACTTGGCTTTTGTTTCTGATGTAATTCCCATTCTTCTACTATTATAATTGGGCAATCTATCATTATCTTTAAATGCCCCAATAAATGTACTGCTTYGATGCTCCTAGGGCTATCTTTAAGGCTGTTCAATTCATGGCATTAAGGATCTGTTTCTTCCGTCTTTTTTTTTGGTKTATGTATGTGATAAAAAGACCTTTTACAACTCATTTTAATTTCAAATGTGATGTTCAGCTTAACAAGACCTCCATCTGTGCTCACTTTATTTACTCTAAAGACATAGTWCACTAAAATAATTTTGCATATTCTGATAATTTTCTCAGTTCTGGGCTTATTAACAGTGGAAGATTTATACTCTGTCCTTCCAGACTAATTTCTTATTTCTTTTTTTCTTTCTTACAGTGAAGGTCCAGATTGAGTTTCCACTTCTCACTTAATAAAACTCTATCCTTTCTATGCTTTCAAGCTTTCAGCTTTGTCATCTAATCAAAAGCACTGACTTTAGCACTTTCTTTCAATTTAGACTAGAGACATATAACTGCAAAGAGCTGCAGAAGAGCATTGCTGAACAAATATAGGGCAAAAAAATAAAAGCTGCTATTTAATATTGACCGAGGCAGATGGCAGGAACAGTCTTGGCCTTATACACTAAATGATAGACTCTGAACTGGTTATAAGCATTCAAAGAGGTTTTAGGAACTTGAATAGCAGTTCCATGAAAATATGAATGTATTCTTAAAAAGAAAAAAKGCAATAAATGATTAAGAAAAGGATTTTCTGTAAAAAGATTTTTTTACAGCAAAAATCTTCACTGTATAAACAGTGTTCAACACCATATAAAACAGTATCATTCTCACAGCTTGGATATGCACTCTACTGTGGACCTCATCTTAAGAAGGATACAGAGGAAAACAACTTGGATAACTAAAGATACARCATGCCTAGTGTGCCAAAAATGACTAAATAGACTTGGACTCTTCAAAATGATTCTGGGAGAAAAATAATGAGGATCTATAATTTAGGATTACTTTCTAAGATAAAATCCTAAATAAAAGATTAAATGATATGAAGATAAAGATGAACTAGACCTTTGATCTTACCTAATTGCATGCACTGCAGAACCAGCTCAGAATCAGTGATTACTTTCTAAACTCAGATTTCTACACTCATTACTTGTTATTATTGATTGTATGGGAAAAAAGATATCTTGAAAAACTATGATAACTGATGCCTGAAAAATCAAAGCCCTTCATTTAATAATATTATTCAGAAAATCTTATTTGCTTGGCTTTATTAATTTCCTTTAATCCTGTCTGCTGATTGACAGCAAAGCACTTGACAAACTTTAATCTGTCTCTATCTCTCTTTTTATTTTTCACCTGAGCAATTAATSAAACTTTAGCATCTAGTGGTAGTCTTACAATCCAAAGAATGCTTATTTACAAATATATTATGAAAAGGTACAAAGGCAAAGCAAACTGCCTAGTGTTTCCCTGCTGTCTACACTCAGCTGCTTTGATCCTTCTACCTCCCTTTCTCTGGCTGACACTGTTATAAAATAATCTGTAAAGGAGGTGCTCAGCTCAGATGTTTCTGGTTTGTGACCAAATTTTGGATAGAAAAGTGCTTGTAGTTGGGGAACTGGTCACTTATAGGGTTTTGACTTCAAAGAATTCAACTTGTGTCTTGCGAAAACTTCTATGAATGACAGAAGCTACCACGAATGCGTGAGGAATGTGATCCCTACCGTCTTTGCAGAGGATTCCAGATCTTCCATATGGACAGAGGCAAACAGCATCTTGCTTGGACTTTGGAAAGCACGTAGCACCATTTCCACACGGATTTTCATCACAAGACAGGAATTGGCACAGTTTTCCGGAGTACAGTTTAGGGCATTCRCAAAACCAATTTTCTGCATCACTGATAGATTTAAATTACAAACAAAAAATGCGTATAAATAACAAAGTACACTTTAGAAAAAGAATGGGTCTTATTTTCACAGAAATTCAATAATATTTGACTTGTGACAGTGAAATAGTTCTTTGTTTTTACTCTCTCTTTATTTATTCTATTTATTCTATTTATTCTATTTATTTGCTTGTCTATGGGCATGAGAAATGCCAGAATGGTTTATGGATGACTTGTGTTGACAGGTTCTATTTTATGTAATTTCATATTTTACTTTTTCTTTCTTTTCCTCTTAAAATATGTGACTTTTCTAATGTGTTTCATCATTTTGTTGTGCTGCTGCTTTCATGACATACTCAAAATAACTGCTAAAGAAAAAATGTTCTTCTTTTATGTCTGAATAAGAAAATAAGGAGAAAAGAGAAAATATAAAGTTACTTGTTTACTCTGCAAGTGGAATACCATTTGTACATTAACGTATTTCATTTAGCTCTTGGCATACAGATATAGCTCTTGACAAAACAGTAAGATATAAAGGAAAACTGACATAYGAATACTTACAATAGTGATTTAACTAAAATTAAAATAGAACAAACAGGTATCTCTACTTTTATATATCCTAGTTCTTGTTGTGGAAAAGGTATTATAATAGAAAAGGGAAAAAGTAATCTGTARTCATTGTGGGAGGTGACAAAACAAAACACATGTTTAGAAATGTGATTTTTTTTTTTATTTTGGAGAGGCCTGAGATTCTCCAATGACAAACATGGTATGAAACACAAAATCAGATAGAAAAGCAGTAATATAAGGCATTCCAAGTTGACAGTTTCATTTTAGGCTTTATTTTTTTCTCCCTTGTTTTATGAATGAAATTAGATGACAGCTACATAGGCCAGTTTGTGTGATTACTACACATACTCATTAATGACCAGAAATGTGTCTGTCCTATACTTAGACAAGGCCATATGTACCCGTGAGTCTGAATACAGAAGGCATSACGCTAGCTATGTCAAACCACAGACAATATGTTTTTTCCTGATAATCTCTAGGCAGTTTAATGATAAAATGTCAAATGTGATTTCTAAGAATTCGCCCACCGCTTATAATATCCAGACAATCAGAAAATAATCTAGAGCTGAAAGAACTGCATTTATTAAAACAGAAAATAAGTTTGACATTCTTTATGTGTAACACTTAATTAGCTTATTTCTGGACTGACCACCTACAGTTTTGAGGGAGTGAAAATCTCAGCTGGAAAGCCTACCAGCAAGAACCTCATGAATAATGTCTAAGACACCTTTGCAAAAGAAAATTACTATCAGCTATAATAATAAATTTCTGTGTGCAAACTATTCTACTTATAGGTCTGCTGCAGACACTGGGAGAAGACTGTAAATGAGAAACTGAATTGCTTTAGTTTGTGTAGCATTGAAGAGCCTGCTTTCAACTGGTTTAATATCAGCATTACGTAGTTCAGCTAATTAAAAACAGCAACAGGCTCATTTCTTCCTGGATAATTGTGATTGACAGTGTTGATCTTCCTAAAGCCTGGTGTCAGATGTGTTTTCGTCTGTTCCTATAGAAGATGGATCATTGCTGCTGASTGCCAAACTTACTTCTCATCTTAATAAAACCCAAAATTTCATCACCATTCCATTGGACTATATATCAGCATTAGAATTTCTTTTCATCATCTTATTTTTAGTATTTTGTAGATGATTAACAATTGTCATAAAATTGTGAGGAATTTATTCTTAGCAAAATGAGCAATATCCTAACATTTCACTACTGATGTTAAACTGTCAAAGTAACATCCTAAAAGCAAAGCAGAGTGATTCGCAGTGAGGCAAAGAAAATAGCCATAATAGCTAGCCATACCAGAAAAATAACACTGTCGATTAGTATACTGAAAAGTTAAGTTTCAAATAAGTTACTGTTGTCTTTTCTCAATGCAGTCTTTYCCTGTACCTGGTTAAGAAAAGGACAAGGTTTTCCATACTCCACTGAATTAATCTTGGTTGGAAAAAATACATAAATACCTGAAAGACTTCTCCTTTCCCATTGCATTCACAATTCTATGTTATTCTGCTATTCTTTACAGAAGTATTAAGCAAATGAAAATGGCCAGCAAATCAAAATGGTAATTTATTTTGTCTGCACTATGCAGTTGTGAATGGCAACAAGGAAAAGACATTAGATAATTATATCTAGGAGTTGAAAAAAGTGAATAGTAATTCATTGAAACATGAAAATATCAGAATTTTGAGGCTGAAAAAAATRGAAACAAATTTAGAATGTGTTGCTGAAATGTATTACATACCTAAATTCATGTTTTAGTTCAGAGCATGAGTGTGCTTCGAAGTCAATCACAAACTGTCCCCATTGCAATGATTCACAGTGTGGAYTGGTCGCAGAGTTCATGAACTGAATTTGTTTCAGATGAACCTAAACCACAAAATTGTGCCCAACAGCATGTCCTGGCTACTCCAGCTGCTCATGGGCATTCGCCCCTGGGTCCAGAATAGATTGARTCTGAATTAGAGCTTCCTGAATCAAGAATGACATAGATGTGGGTCTCAGCACTAGCTCGAACTGTAGGTCTAACCTTCCTGAACTACATTATTTATTAAAGTAAATGCTGTTTTGTAAGTTTTAAAAAGAAAATCAAGCAGCCATGGTGTATATAATACGTCAAAAAAGGCTTCAAGCTTTTACTACTGACAGTCTCCTTGTGCAGACAGATAAAAAACATATCTACCAAGAATCATATGAAAGAGGAATGTCTACAGTGGGATAAAATGGAAGAAAAGACAGAAAACTTGTAGAGAAGGGATGAAAAAGACAATATACTCCCACACATAACTCCCAGGGCAGCATAACCTCATGTCACCAACCTTTTGCCATATGAAGAAATAAGRGTAGGATAGATAAACTGTTCTCCATCACCTTATCATCTTCCTCTGAATTGGTAAGGGACACATTTTCATAACCATTTGCCAGTTTGAAATACTGCTTTAATCTTTGGACCATACCTCAGTTTGGAAAGCAAATCATCAAGAGAACTTAAATATCATATGGCATGATACTGATAATTCAGTAAAAAGAATTCGTCCCCTTGAATCAGTACTAAATATGATCTAAAGAAATAGAGTTTTGTATAAGATGGGTAATATCCTTAGTATCACAGCATTAATTTTCATCCCTCAGTTTTTCGGCAGAGGAGACTGGATTATGACATGCTAATAGTCAGTCACAGCTGTGTTTAACCTCAACTTTTGACTATAAGCTCTCTTTTTTTAATAATACCTCAGATTGAAATTCCTCAGAACATCATATCACAGGCATCATTTGTACAGTACCTAGTGATATATGAGTGCGATTATCCAACGCACAGCAGTTTTCTGTATGACCATGCTGTTTCTGCCTATCAAGTAGGAATATTATTATCCACAGATTCTTGAACTGTTGTGTGATCCCCACTGAAAGCACTGTACATTTGTGTAGCTGGATGTGAGAGGGTTTCAGTGAAATTAAGTACACATAATACTAATCTTGACAGTGCTATACTGAATGAGAATTTCAAAAGCTACTTGTTGCAGTGGGTTCAATACATAATACATCAGGCTCTTACAGTGTCATGTCTGTACTGTCCGTGATGAAGATGGGATAGTTTGCTGGAACCAACAGCTTTCCAGGCTACTTGAGTTAATAAATTTTGCATGTAATTTGGTTTATTTTAAAATTTGATTATTTACTGCTAGCAGAGTTTTGTTTTAAAATACTGGAAACTTAAAGGAACATTATATCAGTTTAAACTTTAATATGAATCACACTTCTTGCAAAGAATAGTTAAATCTCTTCCTAGAAAATACTAATGCTATGCAGAATCATAGAATCCTAAAATCATTATGGCTGGAAAAGCCCTTTAAGATTATCGAGTCTTACCATAAACCCATCACTCCCATGCCTGCTAAACTATGTCCCAAAGTGCCTCATCTACACATTTCCTGAATGCTGCCAGGGATGGTGACTCCACAGCCTCACCAGTGCTAAGTACAGCAGGACAATCACTTCCCTGGTCCTGATGGGTTACACTGCTCCTGATATTAGCCAGGAGGCCATAGGCCTTCTTGGYCACCTGGACACACTGCTGACGCATGTTCAGCTGCCTGTTGACCAAAACCCCCAGATTATTTCCTGCCACACAGCTCTCCAGCCACTCTGCCTCAAGCCTACATGGGGTTGTTGTGGCTGAAGCGCAGGACCCAGCACTTGGCCTTGTTGAACCTCATCAAGTTGGTCTTAGATCATCAATCCAGCCTGTCCAGATCCCTCTGCAGAGCCTTTCACCCTCAAGCAGGTCAACTCTTCCTCCCAGCTTCGTGCTTGCTGAGTACTCTATCCCCTCATCCAGATCATGAATAAAGATATTAAGGAGAACCAGCCCCAACACAGACCCCTGGGGAACACCACTCATGAGCAGTCACCAGCTGGATTTAAYTCCCTTCACCACCACTGGGCATACTATCCAGTTCTTCATCCAGCAAAGAATATTTCTGTGTAAGCTATGAGCTGCCAGTTTCTCCAGGAGAATACTGGGGGAGACAGTGTTAAAAGGCCTTTCTAAAATCTAAGCAGAGCACGTCCACTGCCCTTCCCTCATCTACTAGGGGTATCACCTCATCTGGTTATAGAAAGAGTCTGGGTTGGTGAAGCAGCACCTGCCTTTTATTAACCCACGTTGGCTGAGTCTGATCCCCTGCTTGTCCCACACATGCTGAGGGATCATCTTGTAGATGATCTGCCCCATAACTTTCCCCAATACAGAGGTCAGGCTACCAGGCCCGTAGTTCCCTGGATCCTCCATCTGACCCTTCTTGTAGATGGGTGTCACACTGGCAAATCTGCAGTCATCTAGCACCTCCCCAGTGGACCACTATCCCCAGTTGACCACGATCGCTGACAGATGAAGGAGAGTACCTTGTTGAGCACCTCTACCAGCTTCCTCAGACCCCATCTGCCCCCCTAGACTTGTGGGTGTCCAAGTGGAGTAGCAGGGCACTGTCCATTTCCTCCTGGATTATGGGAGTTTTCTTCTGATCTCTATAGGTGTCTTCCAGCTCAGGGGACCAAGTACCTTGAGGAGAACTGATCTGGGTACTAAAGGCCCAGACTGAGGCCAAGAAGGCATTAAGTACCTCAGCCTTATAGTTATGCATAAAGGCAATGTTTCCTACTGCATCCAATAAAGGTTGGAGATTCTCCTTGGCCATCCTCTTCTTCTTAATGTATTTGTAGAAACAAAGTGACTCAGAAATTTTTTTTAAAACTTCCTGCAATGGCCAAAACCATAGAAAATCACTTTAGCTAGAAGAATAATCTTATCTGATCAATAACCTTAACAATATCAAAGGAATATATATAAAAGAGGTATTTCTTGTGCACAGCAGGTGATTGGCTAGTATATATTTCTCAATCTTGTATTATACAGCTCCAAAATATCAATTCAGCTTTCCTGCTGCTTTAGTATTTTCTCCCAGGTTTTCTCTATTATGGCATCTTCTCTAGATAAGAGTGTTTTTACCAGTTTTACTGTTTTGCATCTTTTTTAAGKTTTTTTTTTCCCGATTAGAAATTATTACTCTGTAAGCTCTAGTGATTCACTTTAAATTTCCCTTCCTTTCACTGGAGGCAATTTCTAAACTGTTTCTCTTTAAACAAATAATCCCTGACAGACTCTCTTTAAACTCAGTCTAAAGCATTTGTCAAATAAAGTGATTTTGAAAACTACAAGGGAGTGTATTTCCATATTGGTTGGGGGCAGTCATGAATGAAAAAAAAAGTACAATTTTGTTTGAGGTAGATATATTCAGTTATGTTGGTTACAGAATGGATTAAAAAGTTTCTGACTCTACTATGGAATTTCCTTTTAAAATATACCCCTGAATTCCTAGATCTAGGTTAAAATTACTTGATTGCAAAAGTTCTAATTCCACTTCAAACCTGAATTAGAAAAGTTCCAACACTGTATTTCCCTGTTGACAATATAAAAGGAAGAGACTTTTGCATACAAAGCAGTTCATGTCGAACAGAAAATTATGTTATGGGATCCAGGTAAGAAATGTAATTAAACAGATGCTTAATCCATTCCAAACAGACAGCAATAAACATCTGCTTAATCTTAGCATCCTTAAGCATATGTATATGAGCTTCCCTGGATAAGTCTCTTGCAATGATATCTGAGCCCTCTAACATTCAGAACTGCAAACGCCCAAACGGAAAAGTTGAGGAAGAAGTACTGACATTTCATGATGAGTCACATAAGACTTACAACCCAGAAGTAGCTGAATAGGTACCCTGTGTTTGAAGAGCACTGGTTCTCAAGAATCTTCTCATATATACAGGGAAATGAAGTCCAGAGGTAGCTCTTTCTCACTTCAGCACAACAATGGTGTGTTACCATTGCAGCCACACTTAATTACACTGTTAGTGCAGAAAATGTGAAGCTACAAAAGTAAACCTGTGCCTAGATCAAGCAGAAGAACTATTGATGCACTCTAGATCTTTGCAGCTCTCAGAACAAGAATAGAAAACTGCCCTTGATCAGGCTTTGTACATTTATGTTGAATGTAGTAAAAAGATATTCCACTACAACAGAATATCAGACTTTTGGCTTTGAGAACAGAATGGCTCACAAAGCTTCAGATGTCTAGATGTCTCTCTTTCTACCCACCACTGTGAGATTCACTTACTTCCCACCTGTATTGCAGATGTCTTCCTCTACCATGAAAAATAAGATGGGGGAAGAAAGCTACAGCACTATCTCCTTGTGCAGCCTTTCTTTGGATGCCACCAGCCCTTAGAGGCAGTCCCTGTCACACAGGACTTCTCTTTATATATTAACTGAATTGTACAAACTAAAGGAAAACTTCTGCGATTCCTTCCACCCATTTTATGAACTCTCAAAAAAAAAAAAAAAACCAGGAAGACTGGCTCTATCTGATCAAGCTATTTCATTAAATGACATCAAGGGTAAGTTACAAAAGCAGAAAACGTAGCTAGGTACAAAAGGGCATTTGAAAGACTAAATCTTGACCTTCTCAGGTCATTTTTCCCTACCACAAATTAAAGATAATGCATAACAGGCTGCACAGCCTTTTATGAAATCTAATTGCTTCAGCTTGTACAACCATTTGAACATGAGAAATGAAGTGTGAGGAAGTCCACCTAAGTGCTAGGTACTAGAACTAGAATTATTGAAAACACTGATTGAAGTCAAAGCCAGCAATCACTGTGTGCTTTCATTTTTCAGCACAGTCTTTATCAATAGCTTGAGTTTTTCTGTCTTGTAGATTGACCTTTTACTTTCATTGCTCCCTTAGCTCTGTATTTCACACATTCCTCAATGATGGCGATGAGTTTAGAAGGGCAGAAGATACCCTGAAAAGTGTAAAATCAAATGCTATAAATCTGTTGGAATTTTTCTAATGTGTGAGAACTGCAACTGTTAGAATTGCTGCACTGTTGAAAATTAGCACAGTCAGATGACATGCCACTAGACTAACAGACTAACACCGAATGCAGTAGAAAAAGTCAGTTTTGCAGTTGACCTTTGCAATTGTACAAAAGGTTATTTGGGTATCATTTTGACAAATAGAACTGGCTTAAATCCTACAGGAATGGTCTCCCTCTAGCATGCCTTCAACAGGTCAGATAAACCAAGTAGTCTCACTTGTTTTACAGCATAAGATAACCGTCTATACTGAAAAAGAATACAAAGAAGAACGCAGAATTACAAAGAAGTTATGTTAGAGAAAAGAAATATTGTATCTCAACACTATTTACTTTGTTTCTAGACTTCCCTCGGAAGAAAAAGTGAACTTCTTTCCCTGGATATCATGATGCTAACTAATTCCTTTGCATTTATACATAAGAGGAAAAACAGTCTCACTGTACTTGCAATCTCAGCATGTRAACTTCGAGGAAAGGAGAATATACTGCTTGTTTAAATAAAACACACAACCTCACAAATGACTAAAATGGAAATAACCTAAATTCAGATTGCAAATATATATGAAATGCTTTGCATTTAATCATTGTCTATAGAATAGCTTTGTGAGAAGTAGATTTTTTTAACATTATTTCCTAGATATATAGTGTTCATGACCAAGATCTAGTGTCTGCCACTGATGCCAGTATCTGTACAATATTACTTTTTGAATGAAAATGAATTTCCTCACATCTTTTGAATGTCTTTTATCTGTTACCATGCTTCAGTATCATGTCCATTTATGAAAAATGAAAGTGTTAGAATAGTTACTAATGATTTTATATTACAGTATCCAGTCCTAGTGTCTGAATATTTAAAAGATCTGTCTAGGAAAGCTTCTGAGTACTGCTGAGCTCAATGAGCTGCACTTCAGTCTGTATTTCAAGCTGAACCTTTCTAACAGAATGGCTTCTATGCTACTGAAACTGCTGCAAGGACAGTGAATTGAAAGATCTATCAGTATAGATCTTTGTACAGCTCTTTGCCCATAAAGTTTGATGGTGGTGTCTACACAGCAAAATGTGAAGATTTAACATTTAAGCCACTCACCATCATCTTTGGAAGGTCCTGGAAAACAGGGTAGTTGCCGGAGGACTGGAAAAAAGCCAACGTCACTCTGGTCTTCAAAAAGGGCAAGAAGGAGGACCCGAGTAACTACAGGCTGGTGAGCCTCACCTCCATCCCCGGGAAAGTGATGGAGCAGCTCATCCTGGCTGCTGTCTCCAGATATGTGGAGGAGAAGAAGGTGCTCAGGAGTAGCCAGCATGGATTCACCAAGGGGAAATCATGCTTGACTAACCTGATCGCCTTCTATGAAGGGGTGACTACCCGGATAGATGAGGGCAGAGCGGTGGATGTCATCTATCTGGACTTGAGCAAGGCTTTTGACACTGTCCCTCTCAACATTCTCCTGGGCAAGCTCCAAAGCTGTGGGATARATGAGTGGACGGGGAGGTGGATTAGGAATTGGCTCGATGGCAGGGTGCAGAGAGTGGTTGTCAGTGGTGTGGAGTCCAGTTGGAGGCCTGTAGTTAACGGTGTTCCCCAGGGGTSRGTTCTCGGTCTGGTCCTGTTCAACTTATTCATTAATGACCTGGATGAAGGGCTGGAGTGCTCCCTCAGCAAGTTTGCCGATGATACCAAACTGGGAGGAGTAGCTGATAGCCCTGAGGGCTGTGCTGCCATCCAGAGGGACCTGGACAGACTGGAGGACTGGGCGGCGAGAAACCTCATGAGGTTCAACAGGGGCAAGTGCAGGGTGCTGCACTTGGGGAGGAATAACCCTGGACACCAGTACAGATTAGGGGTGGACCTGCTGGAGAGCAGTCACGCAGAGAGGGACCTCGGTGTCATGGTGGATGACAAGATGAGCCAGCAGTGTGCCTTGGTGGCCAAGAAGGCCAACGGGATCCTGGGTGCATTAAGAAGAGCGTCTCCAGCAGATCCAGAGAGAAAGGCTGAGAGAGCTGGGCCTGTTCAGCTTGGAGAAGAGGAGGCTGAGGGGGGACCTGATCAGCGTGTATAAATACCTCAAGGGAGGCAGTGAGGAGGAGGGGGGCAGCCTCTTTTCAGTGGTGGCCAGCGATAGGACTAGAGGAAATAGCTTCAAACTGAGGCACCAAAAGTTCCACAGGAACTTAAGGAAACATTTCTTGACTGTGAGGGTGACAAAGCACTGGAACAGGCTGCCCAGAGAGGTTGTGGAGTCTCCTTCTTTGGAGATCTTTAAAACCCGCTTGGATGCAGCCCTGTGCCACGTGCTCTAGGGGACCCTGCGTGAGCAGGGGGGGTTGGACTAGATGACCTCTGAGGTCCCTTCCAACCTTAAGCATTCCATGATTCTATGGTTCTATGATAAGATCATAGAAGCAGAAATACAGATATTCTGGGTAGCTTTAATCTAGTTAGCACTACTACCAGTTGCAGTAAGAATGTGGCACATTTCAATCTGACCACAAATCCTTCAGGGTAAACAGAGGATATTTTCAATTTACTTGTCTGTGTTGTTATTTCTATGCATTATATCTTCATGAAAATGATTAGTCTGTTTTACAGCCAGTCATGAGATTCTGAAAGAATTCTATTTGTTATTTTCATTTTACATATACAACAATTAAAACCACAAATGACATCTGGGTTAACCAAGTGAATCATACAACCAATAGTCAAAGGAGAAATTTCTCTGTTAACTGATTCCATTTTCTGACCAGCTTTGTCAAATAATTGTAAGCACTTTTGGACTGCAAGGGAGTTCCAGAATTGAGGTCCCCTACAATTAAATAGCTTTCATATCAAAGGATATTTTTCTCTCGAACCTCCTACCTGTGACTGAATATCTAACACAATGGTTTTTAACTTGTTGAAGAGTCAGACCTCTGTGGGAATGTTCAGTTTGTATCTGAACCAGCTAACTGGTTTCATGAGGATCATAATCTTTAGCACAGTGGCAGATGCTTTAATGCAGACAAAGATCTCCATGAAACCACTTAGTGACTACAGAAGCTGGTAAACTATCAGAAGTCTGTGATGCAGATCCTATTCTTCATTGCAAAAAAGAAAAGTTCTTAATATCTTGCAATCCTTTGCAAATTAGTACACAAATATATATTAGTATATAGGTTGTGCTACAAATCAAAACCAAAAAAAATCTTGAATTTGTATACAAAGAGAGTATTTTTTTAATGTGTTAGATATTGAAGTAAAAGGTGCCAGAAAGCTGGAATTTCTCTTGGGGTATGGCTATGACTGAACTGTGCTATTTGTGGGCTGTAACCACTGTGCTAAATTAGGGGGCATTTATGTGCAGATAGGTGATGTATTATCAACAGGAATCATTTTAAATTTATTTTTATTTTAAGCTTTGCATTTGTAATATTGAATTAAATCCCTACTTAACTGAGTTAATATTCACTTAAAACTTTTATATATAGTCTATATAAATACGGTATGTCATAATAAACAGTATAAATTGCTAGATCTATTGATATTGTCTCATTTATGAGATAAGGTGCTGAACATTTATTTAACTGCAACTAATGACTAATATAAACTAATATAAAGCACTGTTAGCTATAAGCTGTTGGCTAGAGTGTGCACCCTTTCACAAACAGTTTCAGACAATGCCTAAAATAGCATTTTATGCTATTTTTTAGCATAGATTTTATGGTGGTTGAGGATCCTGGAGAATTTTTCTTTGGGAACTAGCATTCACTAGAGACTATATCTCTCATGTATTAAGCTGAATTTTGTACTTTATTTATTCATAGTCTCTCTTTTCCAAAATTTCTGCTGAGGGGAACAAGCAGTAAGAACTTTCTATCTGCAAATTTTAACAAAGGCACATGGTACATAGATGTAGCCATACTAAGGAAGTTTCATGTATCTTTGGAGTTCTCGTATACCAGTCCTATTGTCAAATTGCAGTCTGCTAGGTTTGCCATGGTCCACACGTGTTATAACAGATCTGATAATCAGGCCTTCTACATTTACCCCAGCTAGGCTAACAAATTATAAATGGATGTGTGAGTGATTACAGAAGGAAGTGAGAAAAAAAATGAAACTCCCTGGAGGAGTTTATATTTGGTGTGCTTCTTGAGAAAAGAGGAATAATGTGGCTCAAAAGCCCCTGAAAATCTGCCCTTAGTGAGGGTCATTCTGGAGCTCTGCACCGTCTTGGTAACAGTTATCATTTGTGAGAACAAGTTCACTGGCAAGTCGGGGCTTGAGTGATAACCAGGCTGCAGTGACTGAGCAGTACTCTGGAATTAAAATCTGAAATATCAAAGGATATTGGCYTAGTCCTAGTTGGGGATGACCTGCTATCCTTCCCGGTCAGCCCATCTGCAGAGCATTCCATTAAAAGAGATGACTCAGAAGATCAGGAACAAGGACATAACATGGAAGTACAAAAATTGGAGACTGAAACTCTGTTTTCAAGAGACTAGGGTCAACAAACTCCGCATGTAATTGTACTGTGCAAAGATTTTTAAGTAGGCCAGCCAGCAAATTACTGTAAACTGCAAAAAGGAGTTTGCAAAGAAAGAGTAAAATTCAGGAGTTTTCCTGGTTTCAAAGACTAGTGCAATTACATAATATGGGAACATAAAAACAGCTACTTCAGGTCAGAACAAAGTGGGTRTACATCCTATTTCTGACAACTGAGAAAAGCGTAATCACAGAATCACAGAATGGTTGCTGTTGGAAGGGATCTCTAGAGATCTAGTCCAACCCCCCTCCTCATCTCAATAAAGAAGATGGGAATAACGCAGGCTTTCAGTGACATGCAGATGCTGGTGATCTGCAGCAAAGGAGCTGTGAAACCAGGGCTGCTGTCCTTCTTTTTAACAGTCGTCAACAGAATTTCTCCCAGGAACCTACCTAATCGGTTTCTGAACCTTGAGCATCTATGTTGTGTTTCACAGTTCCACAGCTTAAGTTTGATTTATTAGGTAAGTGTGTACTTCTGCTTGAGTTGCATTTATGCACACAAGTGATGCACACAAGTTCTTACATTAGAAGGTAAACAACTATTGTGTGTATTTTTTCTGTCTCTTTTTTTCCAGACATATTTCATAAAACTTTTCAAATATCTTTTTTTTTTCCCATATTGAAAAATCTCAGACTAATCATCTGATGAACAGGCATTCTTTTCCTTTGATCATGCTCATTGCTATTTTTCACGATAGCTTCTCTAATTCAACAGCATCCTTTCTGAGATGAGAGACTAAAATAACAAAAAGAATGTGTTGTAGTGGAGCTCTATGAATTCACGTCCTTGCATCATATTGTTTTCTTTCTTTATAACCTTCCTTTGCTCTTTGCTTTTTATATTGCTATTGAGCAGAGAGCTGTATTTCATAGAATATTTGAAAGCTATTTCTCAGAATATAGTTCCAGAATCTCTTTCTGAGCAGTAACAGTTCATTCAGAGTCAGTCATTCCATAGGCAATGTTAAGACCTTCCTCTCTTTTTTTTCACATGTATTACTTTTTTATACTTATCAATTTTGTAACAAATTTCCACCCACTTCTTCATCATCCACATGTATTATGAGAGCTCTTACACGATTCTTCATAGCTGTTGGGGATGGCTAGAGACAAGCCTTTAGCAGTAAAGCAAACAGTAAAATGTTACAAGGGACCTTGAGCAACGCCAAGCATTGACTTGCAGCAGGGAATACTGCAAGAAGGACTTGCTCACAACGAGCTTTGGGAAAGAATCCAGTGAAATAAGTGTCCTAACTCTTTGTCTTAATTGGAATAAAGGTTTTTGGTATCCCGAACTCTGGCATATGAGAGAGAATAAGAATACCAATGTCTTAGACATATGCTTATGCCTAGTAGCAGATATATGCATATGTTATAATGCAGCTGCAACTTTCCATCTCAATTTTAGGTCATCGGCTTTGTCTATATCTGAGTCAATGTTTAAAAGTGATCTCACAATCATTAAAATACATATTCAATTAAAAGAAAGAGGGTTAAGAAAAAGACTATGTTYTGTGTAATGAAAGATGTCAAAATGATGTCTTGCTTATTATGTCACATCTTGCTGTCTTTACACCATTAAAAATGTCTATTTTGGAAAGTAATAATATTCTGAGAGGGTGAAAGTTAAATAATATTAGGTCTGCTTCTAAATATGTTTCCATTCAAGGCAGATTAAGGAAATTTATTTCAAAGAGCTGTTGTGCAGTGATGATAAGGATATAAGCACATTCTGACTGTACAGGACCATCTGCCATTTCTGAAATAAAAACAAAAATAGTATTATGGGAAAAAAAGTTAGGATTAGAAATAGCAATAGGACAACATGACATTCACTTGGAACTCTGTGAATTTACATTCTCATCTATAGTGTCAGTTTTTCTAGAAATCAGCTAATGGACCTGCTAAAGTAGGCAGAGTTGATAAAATCTAAACTAGACTTTCTGCTGTCTGTAAGCGTCAATAGCAATACATTCAGTGTCAAAATTGTCCTGAAGGTACAAATGTCTCTTGTTCTGATGACCGGGATATCTCTCAGTTCTCAGAAGAAGCTGTTGACATTGAAAATTATGTTTTAAAACTGGTAAATGTCTACAAAGCAAAGAAACAAAACACCAGAAGTAGGGTGATTGCCAGAGACTAAAATTCAACCTTTACTTTTAACAAACACTTCTGATGGCACAAGGCACATTACCATTGACGAGTCCTGGTGAATTTATAAGGAAGGTGTAATAGGTTTAGAAAGTTGTAGGAACTTTAGTGCTGGAAAAAAGTCTTCCACAATTTTCAGACCTTGGATAAATCTCTTCAGACAACATTTTCACTGAAGAATATAACGAAGCCAGCAACAGGTTTTCTATGACATACCAACTGCAAGGCAGCCTAATGAGATCTGCTAGCCTGACCAACTGGAGYTATAAAGACCATCATACTTGAATTTAAGATATTAAAGGAATTCTAGCTAGAAGCAAGACTCTGAATTTCAACAGTTCTTCACCAAAACCAAAGTTTCTCTATGACAAAGTGCTGTAAAACAGGCCTAGTTTTCTTCTTCTTCCCTACCCCTCGGCCTTCCCAAGACACTGGGCTAAGGAAACTCCTTACAAGGTTGAGAGTGCCCTGTACACTCAAGGTGAAGAAATACTACAGCATTTTACTGGGACAACAATGTACTCCATTTAGTTGTGTTAATTACTGGTTGTTATTTATTAATTAATAAGCGAATCCCTGTAACAATCACACCAGTTACTGGTAAATGCTATTATCACAAGTATCTTGAGGTGGTCAATAAAGCCAACTAACTAAAGCCCAGTAGCTGTTGGTCCTTTGGATTATTTTATTATGTCCTTTAACGAACTACCATTAAAATAGATCTGAGCTAAATATTTAAAATTAATTCTATTAAACCAACCAGCATTGAGTCTCCTCATAGACTCATCCAACATTAGTGATACAAGGGAATGATTTATTGTTATCTTAATGTACTCCATGGCAATAAGGCCCTGTAAATTTGCAGTAATRTTTCGGAATAAGCAATATTTACTCCTCAGTAGATATTGTCTGGAGAGATACGTTTTTTATTGTCTCTTAACACTGAAAGATTTTCAATTGAATAGAAAGTTAAATGCAAAATTACCTATTTAATTACAAATTGAAGAAATAGCTAAAAATATTTTTTTATTTGTGTTTAAAATTAGGATCATACGGGTATATAACTTGTCTTGTGTTAATATGCTGCAAATGCCTTTCACGTAATGCCACTAGCCATACAGCACAGTTGTAATAAAGGTCTCAGGACATGCTGTGGAAAGCTGCCTGAGCCCTTAGTACATTCCCAGAAAAGTTTTCTGTAAAATAGGTCTGCTTTCACTGAAGGTCATGGACAAGCTAGCTAGCTTTAAYGTGTGTACATACATTCCACTACCTTCAATTGTTGTTTTAAAATAAACATGTTTTTCCTAAAGGAATAAGAACTTGAGCAGTGTGAAATAATTTTTAAAAAAGGGTATGGAACATTACAAGCTTGCATACAAACAACTAAAAGAAACCTGAGATAGTCTGAGACTTTTAACTCCAAGGCACTGTTGATTGCTAAAATAGATCAGAAGAGACAAAAAGGAAAATACCTAGCAGGCAAGTATGGTTATCATGATTATCCATGCAAACCTATTGAAAACGCAACTACGTAAACCTAAGACTAAACAAGATGATATATTAGACGAATCATAGGAGGAAAAGTTTTCCTTTTAGTCCATTTTTAATGTCTATCACTCATGAAAAGAGTATATGCTTCAAAACGTCACAAATGCTGAATGCAGATAATGGTGAAAGTCATATAAAAACAACTTGTAACAATCGATATTTCCTAAGCAGAAGGAAAAAGCTCACCCCTAAAAGAATACTATTGTTCATCTTTAAAAAGTAATCTCTGGTGAAGTTCAAATTAAAAATTGCTGCTAGAAGAAATTGGCTTAACCAGCTGATCCTCACATTTCCAAAACCAAATTTAAAATAAATCTGAAAAATGATAAAATTAACTAAAACCATTGTAGTAGATTACAGAAATTATGGAATTCTCTTTATTTCAGGTTCTCCACTGAGTCTACTTGAAGACTACCAGTATAACATTTGTATTTAATTCCCTTTGGCAGAAAATCGTGAGATGATATGCATAACAGCAACCCCCACTCTGGTTCTATTTTCTCAGCACTGTTAACTATATAGTAGTTTTCTTTTTCTTCATTTTATTTTTAGAAAGATAAAATCCCAGGTGACATATCAATGAAAGTGCATTAACTTTGCATAAGTGCATTAACAGTGTGTGCCCTGTGGTGCCATTGAGGAATGGGATCTATTATAACAGGTGGTTAATAAACAGAAAGAGACAGAGCTGGTAATCTAATATTTGAACACCATGGTAACTGATCTGTTTTGCACTTGCTCAAATACCGAGGAGATGGCAAAGGCATCAACAGAAAGCCTGAGGATTTCAATAGCTTGGTAGCTTTTGCAATTTTGTGCTCCTTCCTAGGCTGAAAACACGTGGGTGTTTTCACTGCTACTCCACTCCTAAAATGCATTTGTGAGAAGGGCTGACAAACATCCCCTGAATGTTCCTGAAATCATTTCCTACTGACCAGCTAAACTGCATTTGCTGTTTATGCTAGAGGGTCTTCTTGTCCCCAAACCCCAAGAACAAGATTTGTAGACCACTAGACCATGATTTGTGAAATTATTTCATTATGTTCAAGGGCTTTAAAAGTTAAACAACATTCTGGTAATTTCACTGTATGTACAATTGGGGAATGAACTGTTTTAGTAAATGAAAGCCTGCCCAGCATGTTACAAATGTTTATGCATTTGCAATTTGTTATCAGAGTGTGGCTGGCTACTCCAAGCTTTGCTATTTGCAGTAGTATGCTTAAGTACCAGGCAGCTCCATGCATCACAYTTCAGAATTGCTTTATGACAATTTATAATGTTTATGATTCTGGCAACTGTCTGTAATGTAAACTCTGTGGTCATCACGATAAAATAATGCTCTTAAACTAATATGATAAATCAAACCTACCACACACAGTTTATTGTATATATTATGACGCACTTCATTTAGTGTTATCTTAATGTACTCCATGGCAATAAGGCCCTGTACATTTGCAGTAATATACTGCAATTTTATGCAGTTACATAAGAGCTTTATTGAAATAACACAGCGCAGTATTTTTATGTATTTCTTAAAATAGCCCAGATATAATGTAACCCAAAAAATCACAAGCTACTCAATAATGCATAGGATGTTGAAATTATGCCACTCTGTATCATAAATTCTCCTATCTTTTCTCTTCGCAGTGTCTCAGATGTTCGCTTCAGCACTGTGCTACTTTACTCTCCTTCACTGATCACAATGCAATGAAGTACCACTCTATAAAACACTATAGTATTTTTCTACCATCTATTAATACATTATGAGGAGCAGTTAAAGGATTTTATTTGCTTTATTTGCACACATTAAGAAAAGAAATGCTGAAGGGACCACTGTGTTTATCTTGCTGAATGCTGTTCAGACCTTAATAAATTCAAGGATGGGATTCAGCATTTCAACTAATCTTATTCATGATTCTGATTTGGACACTATGGAAGAAAAAGGAAGAAAGGAAGAAAGGAAGAAAGAAAAATTATGTCCACAGAAACAAAACATTTTCGTCAGATTAGGAATTTGGTTTTGTGTCAATACAGGTATTATTAAAGGTAATAAGAGGTAAAGGTATCACAGTTAGCTGGAAAGGAGTAGTCTTGCCTCGCCACTTCCTCAAACAGGCAGTCATTGACCTAAGTGTACAACACATCCCTGTTGTGAGGGCACCCTAAACAATCCCACTGTTTAGTAATACCAAGCAAATAAGATGAAAAACATCCTATCTTCCTTTGCTAAACACTTGTCCCTTTTTTAAAACAATCACAGGCATTTGTGACTAGACCATATGGAGCCTATATCCATTTAAAAAAACATATGAAAAGACACTTTATGAAGTCTGTTAACTAAGGTATCAACCATTACTGAAGTAGTGTTGATCTACTAGACATTACAATCCGCATTACAATAACACTTATGCCAGAATATAAGCAACTGTCAGATTCAGATTCCTTAAAAAGCAGAGGAAACAAAAACTGCGCTGAAAGCAGAATTCTCTTCAAAGATGATCTCTACCTGCCCACCACAAGCTAAAACAGTATCAGCATCTGTTTAGATAATAACGTAGTACAAAGCAAATGAGAGTAATATCAGAACATATTTTATTGCATCTTTCACTATTTGACACGGTATACTTGAGGAAAGAATAAGGAATACAGACATTGGCAACCTGACAAGCAATCACTTTAATTATAAGATGGATTTCAGCTACTAATAATCATAGTGGTTGGACATACCAAAGTTGCTTACACAGGTAAAATAACATTAGAGAAGCCCAGCTGGACAGTTAAGAATGGTTTGTAGATTTTGGATCATGTACTCCAGAGGAAACAACTTCAGAGGGTGCTATGCGTGTTGATAAATATATGCATATGAGTTAAAAGACTGCACAACTCATAGACGAATCAGATGGTTACAGAGAATTATGAGAATTTATTTAGGGTGAGAAAAATGATATTAATAGAAGTACTGTGTCAAAAGAGATGAAAAATGCCTACAAGGATAATATATTATATAGCAAGTACAGTGAGGCTGAATTAAAAAGGTAAGAAATTCTGTACTGCTTACGCTCTTATATGA
Organism: Nothoprocta perdicaria; assembly: GCF_003342845.1. Taxonomy (NCBI): domain Eukaryota; kingdom Metazoa; phylum Chordata; class Aves; order Tinamiformes; family Tinamidae; genus Nothoprocta; species Nothoprocta perdicaria. Next base: position 1,351,203 of record NW_020455027.1, read on the forward strand.
TTAATAGTCAAAATCTCAGCACAATTATGAACGTTGCCCCTTTTACAAAATGCACACCTTGATTTTCCTATATAGTACAAAATACACTAGGTGGCAGCAAAAACTAAGCTAACAAAGATGTAACTTGAAGGAGTAATTCGAGGTTTAGTACAGGGCTACATGATTGCAGCAGGGAATGTGGTCGAGTGGGAATAAACACTACTCTTACTAGATATTTGCTGTTAAATAGCATGATGCTTCAGCAAGTTGTTCTATGCAATATTTATCATATCACAAAGCTGCGACGTTCAGACCAGTATTTCAAAGAAAATGAAAATGTGGAGTCTCTATATTGTTCAGTGCAAATACAGTTAGTAGCAAGTCCTGCAAGGCTAATAGGCACGCAGATAAAGATGTCATGATCTCAGTGCTTTGAGTCGTATCATCAGCAAATGATATGCTGATTTAAATACATGAAAATAATGATGATATATGCCAAAGTAAGGTTCTGTTTCTGAGTGATTTGTTCTGCTGCTACATCCTCCTCAATATATTTTAGTATTTCAAACTGATGTAATGCAGAAGATTCCCATAGTCAAATTTCAGATTGACCAGCAGTCTGATTACAACTGGATGTCTTCTCTAAAGCAGAAACCATATAAATCTGTATCATTTTAATCTTTTCTAAAATGACTGCTAGTATTTTAGCTATAATAATACAGAAGGTTGCTATAATGACATTATACTCTGAAAACCATTTGGAGACAGTACTCAGCATATAGTACTCACCATTTCTCCTGTTAATAACAGTTAATTGCAGGCATCTGGCTATAGARGACACAGAAAGTTGCAACTAATTGACAAAAATTTTTGTTATCTCATGTGAAGGAACACCTTTACTATTAACACTCATTATTKGAGCCAAACTTGGAAACTTGGAAAACCAGTCCTGAACAAAGGGGCWAAGTCCAGGGCTAAATCCTGTTTGAAGAACATATTAAAACCAGTCACTCTCTGTTTTTCTCCTTATTAAAGGTGGTGGAGAACACCCTAACAGGTTGAAAGATGAGAGGCAAGCAATACAAATGCAAGCACCTGTAAAGCAGAGAATTTACTATTTACATTCTTTTATTGCCCTAGCTTCCCTACTTGCATGATGCTGCAGAAAACTAKCTGTTATCATTAGTTTATATTTTCCATTCTAAGATGCTCTCCTATATCCTTATCTCACATAGGGATTGCTTCATGCAGACAAGGAGGAACAGGAAAAAGATATATTACTTCAAGATCACAATAAGTGATTTTAAGTGTTTTAAATTTACATAGAGGACTTCTGGTATTCAAAGTTAGCCAAACAAAAACTTAGATGAAGCTATTTAAATACAGACTAATACAAAAATGTACATTCTAAAATTTCATCTCAAATTCAAACTTACTCTTTTACTAGAGGTTTCCAGGCTTCTCCTTTTTAATGAATAATGTTTAATTTCCACACTATATTCATTGTCTGCTACAGGGTTAGATGAAAGTTCTAAGTCATAATTTTAATAATGCACAACCACAAGTTCATTTCAAAGCTCTGTAATATCAGAAGGAATTAAAATAAAGAAACTGAATCAAGTCATCAAAAGCTTCTTCTGTGCATATTCTACAGTTCATAGCCAGAGAGAATTTCATGGCTTTCAGTGTATGTTCTTTGGGCACCCAAAATTTGCCCTGTGTGTATCTGCAGTCATAGTTTCAATGACATCTAGGGCAATATTTCTAATTACTTAAATGGGGCCAGGATTTCAGTTTACAGCACAAAAGCCAAGCTCTTCAGTCCAAACACATTAAGATATGAAAATAAACAGGCAGAATAGCCATAAGTCTGCTCCCTTAAAATTTGATTCCATACAAGTGCAATTAGCAAAGCTGTAATTCATAGCATTGTAATTAGTTGAGAACACAATCTGTAATATTGGTTTCATCTAATCAGGTATCTAATGACAAGAACACCAGAAATACATGGAACAGCATCAGGTTTTTTTTTTTGACGTCATTAATTTCTATGCATGTGAATACAGACCTATATCCTCTTTTCCTTCCCTATCTTTTCTGTACCTTTCCCYGTGTAGAGACTCCAAAGCTCACGCCTAGTGCCAGAACGCTAGTCCTGTGTAAATGTGCAATAAGTATTTTTTAAGTCCAGAAAACCTTCCATAACTAAAAATAAGCAAGACCCAGGCCTAAGGTTTCCTTAGGAAAAGAAATGCTATGCCCCTTAACATCGTAAGATATTTGACTGGAAATGATTTAGAGGGATGAGTGTCACTTGCTGACTCAACAAAGATTATTAGTTTACAGCAAAGATTATTACTCACCAGCACCTGGGGCTTCTGTAGAGGTTTCCCTTCTGAACACCGACCTAGCAGAATGCAGCTTAACCTGGAATTTTGATGGTTTCACTGCAAAATGCAATAGGCCTCCAGAGAGGCCTCCACCTCTCATAATATATTCTATGACCTTTCCTTTTGAAAGGAAGGAATTTATTTGTTCCCTTGCCTCCCTGCTTGGATTAGGTGGACCATATGGAAATCTTTCTTTACTGATGAAGTAATTGCAGACTACAAAATCTACTTGGGTAAATACATTTATCCAAGCAGCTTTAAAATGTTATGTCARAATTTTAGTCATATTTCAGAAGCTTCCTCAGAACACATCAGTACAAAGAATCTGAGCATCAGAAGTAATCAATTTGCACTGAAGCAAGTTTATTTTGCTAATGTATAAAATAAATAGAAAGGAAGATGTTAGGAATGATTTTAAAATCATCCGTGAGTCTTCATACAAACCCAAGAAAACATTAAAAACATTTATGATCACTGCAGTAGAAGTCCAATTAGCACTGAGCTGAAGTGAATACTTGCAATTACCAAATGTGTGGATGAGTTGAGCAGGTCATATATACCTTTGTGTCATACCTTTCAGTATGTCAGAAGTAATGTGTACTAATATATTATTAAAAGCATTTTAATGAAAAATGAATCAGATGAAGCAAACTGTTTCTAATCTTATTTTTATTGCATCAGGCTAAGACCAACTTCATGATAATAAAGCCCATGGAATCTAAAGAAAAATAAATAAGCAGTCATCAGCACAGTGCACTCTGCAGGGCCGAGAGTCAAGCACTGACTTTTGGTAATAGTTGGTTTTCCTAACATATGAAAAAACTTAATTCTTATACCCTCAAGAAAAAACAGCCATTGATTAAAAACACCATTTTTTTTCCAGCAAGAAAAGTCAAAAATCACACCTTTAGTTAGGATTGCTCAAGCAGAATCTACATTATTAGTTTCTTCTTCTCACCATCAAATACTCTCTCACAACCAGCACTTCTCACCCGCAATTAACAAACAGAAGACAAGGTAAAGTGCTACAACTTGCAGGTGTGCGAGCAATCATAAAAAGCTATTTCCACAGACTCCAGATATTTTAAGGCGAATAAAAATGCTATACCATATACCACTGTACAGCCCATCTCTGATTCTGTGCCCGCTTTTCTCCTACAACATAGTCCTCTGGGACTCTGAAGCTTATGAAATAATCACATTGATATTTTTGCAGTATCCAACTGATTCAGAAAACTGCATCAATATTTCTACTAAAAATGCTTTATTACTTTGATCTGTTAGTGCTTATGCAGACATTTCAAGTAAGCTGGTAGGAATTAAAAATACTGCTTCAAGAATGTTTTTGCAGCTTGCAGTGTCTGGTAATGAACTAGCACTTACATAACAAAAGAGCCAGATTTACAGTCTCTAAATTTCCTTGGCTARTTTCAGTCAAGGTAAGGAATAATTTGATTTGACTTGACCCAATGACTTCACAGATTGACAAACTTAAGTTTTCACTTGAGTTTGTGAAAATCTTGTGAACCTCAGTGGACCTGGTCCGCTGAGAAATCTATACTGGCAGGTTATTTTCCTGCAACTTCTCATTTATTTCTTTTAAATTTTGAACTCTTTCTTACTAAGTTGGCAAAGACAAATTTAGCGTGGAAAGCAAGTGTATTCCTTCCTTCTACTGCTTTATCTTGTCCTAGGAACTATGTTCAAGCTGTTTCTAAATCATAAAGGAAATTAAATCATTTTTCAGTCTTGCAGAGGCATCTATTTCTCACTAATTAATCATAATTTCTCTCTACCCTTTGTTTTATATACATTATGCTGGCCAGTTAATTTGAGCATYTTCTCCCATCAACCTCAGCTAGGCTGACCTTCATATATTAGAACTATATGTTGTAGTTTGCAACACCCAATTCCCAATATCTTTATGCATATGAATATGACACCAMCTCATGTCTATCTCATGTCCCCCCTCACTAATAAGGGGGATGCTTCCCCACGGAGCCTCTTTGCTGTCTGTGACCGCCGCCGCCGTGGAGGCCTTGGTTGCGGTAGAGGTGAGCAGGGGCTGCCCCTGCCCGGCCCGCGCTGGCCGTGGCCGGCAGCTCTCCCAGCACCGCGGCGCTGGCTCCGTGTGCGGGTGTTCCTCGGCCGAGGGAGGCGAGGCCCGTGCTGGGGGAGAGCAGGACATGGCTCGGCCATGTGGGCTGCTGGACCATGTGGGCTGTGGCGTCCCAAAGCTCTCCCACCTTCCCTTTGCTCCTGTTTTGCGTTTCTGTGAAGAAAAGGGAAGGGCAAAACTGATGGGCTTCTGAAGAACTTCACTGCTCTTCCCACCAGTGTTTTGACCTCAAAAGATGGGAGCACAAAAGATGGGACAACCTGTTAGTCCTGCAGCTGCACAAGGCGGAATCCATGAAATGCTCCAAGCAGGGATTCCCTGGCAGTGAAGCAAGGAGTAACTTTGCTAATGAAGCAACAAACCTACTCATGGGAAGTGGGATAGAGAAGGGGTTTGTGCCGGGTACTGCACAGGTTCCTGTCACAACAGAAACAAAGGCCTCCAGAAGTCCTGGAGATGAGGCTGTGGTTCGACACCCACCTCAGGGATCCCTCTGGATGATAAGATTCTTTCCCAAAGAGGGAAGAGAATGGGATACTGTAGGCAGTGACTTTTACTGTATTGGATTTAAAAGACACTTTCTTTTGTAGATCAAAGTCAGAAGTTATTTGCTTTTGAATGGGAAAGCCTCACAACAGGACACAAAATGTAGCTGTGCTGGACTGTTCTCCCTCCAGGTTTAAGGAATAGCCCTTTGGGAATGTATTGGCAAAAGAACTAGAGCTGTGGCAAAGTCAGAAGCCTTGTATTACTTTGTTACAGTGTACGTGACAATCTACTGAAGAAATGTACTCCAGTTGCTCAGACCTGAGAAATCCTCCCTTACAAAATGCAGACTGAGAGTTATTTCCTGATGGAAGCAATTTTGTGGAAAAGGGAAGGCCACTTAGGAYGGTTGTCACCGTACATGAAGAAGTAGATGCAAAACCATTGCCAGGAAATATATCACCCCAAAAAGCAGAACTGATTGCTTTAACACGGGCCCTGGAGTTATCAGAAGGAAAGCAGGCCAATACCTACACTGACTTGAAATACACCTTGAGGGGTAACACATACACATGGGGCAGTTTAGAAGGAAAGGAGATTGTTCTCTTCACAAGGAAACCCCATAAACTACAGTAGAGAGATTATGCTGCTGCTGGAAGCTGTCAACAAACCTAAAGAGACAGCAGTGATGCACGGCAAGGCACATCAGCCTGGACAAACTGATGTAACCTGAAGAAACAGGAAAGTGGATAAAGCTGCAAAGAGCTGCACTGTCAACAAGCACAGCCGCTCTGGTTCTGGAAATAACCTTAAAAATCAAAGCCTCAAGTATGCAGGAAAAGTGTCTGGCTGAATTATTGCAATGCAAAGAGACAGCTGGTGGATGGTGGGAACCTCAGTGAGACAGGGTGTTGTGACTTCACTGATCGAGAACTTCTTTCTTACTATAAGAATTGAACAGGACCTACACACRCTGGAGACCTCAGTCAAGTGGGCACGAGGAAGAAGATTAGTCCCTGTGAATTGCTATATGGGAAATCCTACCAAGTCCTCAAACTCCCAGAAAAAATGCATGCAAAAGGTATTGGGGACTTGCAGTTCTACTTATTTTCTTYTGGAAAGAGTTTAGGGATTCTTCGGCAACACAGTGTCTCGACAGGACCTCTCACTCTCAGTACTCTGGTTCATATTTATCAACTAGGAGATTTCATCTGAGTAAAAGTTTGGAATTCAGAACCATAGGAGTGGAAAGTGCCTTTTCAAGTACTCTTTGACAGGCCACACTGCAGTAAAGGTAGAGAGTATAGAGAGTGTGGTTCATTACACAAGGCTAAAAGCTGCCCCCRGATAATATTGCAAGTCYACTATGGACCCACAGAATCACAGAATCACAGTATGGTTGAGGTTGGAAGGGACCTCTACAGATCATTTAGTCCARCCCCCCTGCTCAAGCACGATATTGTGGAGAACTGGAGACTAGATASTGAGGAAAGCCWTGAGGTCCCCAAAAGAGGGAACCACCACAATGTTAGGCTTAATAACACTAACAGTATCATGGGCAATGGTGGAAGGACAGAAGTGAGTTAAAAGCATTGTTAAATTTAAATCCAATAGCACAACAATAGCATAGAAAGATGTGAGTGGTGGAAATCTTACTAATCTAGTCATATTAAGCAAAGAATTTAAGAGACTATGGAGCAGTTTTCGAGACATGATGGCGAGATCTGGAAGAGACACCTGTGGAAAGTAGAACACCACCTCACCCTAAATTCAAAAGTAAAGAGTCAGTGACCTGCTACTCCACTTGGACACCCACAAGTCTAGGAGGCCAAACGAGATCCACCCAAGGAGTCTGAAGGAGCTGGCAGAGGTGCTCAACAAGACACTCTCCTTCATCTGTCAGCAGTCTTGGTCAAGCACAGGGAAGACCCTAGACAACAGCAGACTTGTCAGTGTGACACCCATCTACAAGAAGGGTTGGATGGAGGATCCGGAGAACTACAGACCTGTCAGCCTGACCTCGGTATTGGGGAAAGTTATGGAGCAGGTCATCAAGAGGGTGATCCCTCAGCATGTGTGGGACAAGCTGGGGATCAGGCCCAGCCAACAGGGGTTCATGAAAGGCAGGTGCTGCCTCACCAACCTGATCTCTTTCTGTAACCAGGTGATACCCCTAGTAGATGAGGGAAGGGCTGTGGACATGCTCTGCTTAGATCTTAGAAAGGCTTTAACACTTTTCCCCCAGCATTCTCCTGGAGAAGGTGGCAGCTCATGGCTTACACACATGTATTCTTTCCTGGGTGAAGAACTGGCTGGATGACAGGCCCAGAGAGTGATGGTGAAGGGAGTTAAATCCAGCTGGCGACTGCTCATGAGTGGTGTTCCCCAGAGGTCAGTGTCGGGGCTGATCCTCTTAATATCTTTACTGATGGTTTGGATGAGGGGATGGTGTGCTGCCTCGGCAAATTTGCAGAGGACTGAATATCGCTGGTATTCAACGTTCTCCTATTTTTATTAGATAGAACACTCGTTAATTTCAATTCAAAAGTTAGAAAAGCAAGAGAGAGATGATAATCTCATCTATCAAAGATGAGATCATCAGTATCTCAAAAAGTTGTTCTCCATAAAATGTCAAATTTTCGCCAGAGAAGTATGTTGCAAAGAATTTTCTATGGGTTAGACATTTGCCTTATATGACTTTTTAAAATGCCCTACAGGCAGAAGAGAACTCTCTAATCCTCCCTAGCAGCTTAATCTGTGACACATTAAATTGCTGTTACTTGTGCTTGTAAAGTGTTTCATAATATATCACAATAATAACAAACTCATTAATTGAGAGATCAAGTATTGCATTTTTAGGTAACCAAATCTTAACCTTAGTTAATCATTATTATTTCTTAGTTCAATAACCAATCTTTTCAAACTCAAAATTAAAAAAAAAGTTTTTATAATTAACACAGTAGATTCTGTTTTATCTGACACGTCTTCACCAAATCTTCCAGAGCTTTTAGTAAAGAGAGGTAGGTATAGATTAGTGTTTAATTAAATCTCTATTAATACTATTGTATGCCCCCAAAAAGTAATTAATATAAAGGGAAATATAAGTATTCATAGTTAATTTCTACATATAGCCAAATAGATAGCATCTGCACTAGAGTACTCCTTGGTGTTCAGACAAGAATTTTTAATTGCACTGCAAGTCTGACCGTGACATCAAAATAACGACAAGTTGATTAAACCAGTATTTTATTTTAAATCATCTATTTCTTATTTTCTGCATTATATGAAACAATTCCTCACTATACTATACCACATTCTTCATGTTCTAGATGCAAAACCATTAAAAATGGTCAGAAAGGGGGAAATGCAACTTTTTAATACAGAATAAAACTTTACCTTTCAAATAAACAGTTTGAAATGCTTATCAGTACTTACAAAGTTTTAATGCAGAATTAAATCCTATATATTATTATAATACAAAGCCCTTGACTGTATGATTTGCCTTGAATAAGGAACTGCACTGCTGTGCAGCATTACGTTTCAGGTCGAGAAGGAGGGAAGCACATTAAAGGGTCCCATTGACCAAAAATATTACCCGTAAAAAAGAGTTGCTGCAGAAAGTGCCAGCTCAAAACAGCTTGGAATAGTAAAACAAAACCTGGGTGTCTTTTAGGGGATATTCTATAACTAAAGCAAAAATAATGGGCATATGAATAGAGTATGATGCAATTTGGTTGTTTATGTTATGTAGTACCTCAAGCTAGACAGATATAACGATCCATTTGCTATTAAGTTGATAGTTTCAGTGGACATAAAAATATGCTGAAGTACTTTAATTTTTTGAGACATCAGGATATACAGGCAAGTACAGCTTTTGAGCTGAAAAGAAATCAGTGTTGACCAGCAAGGAAAGCAGGGTTGGAAGGGAGAGTGTAAATTGCTGCCCTCTGTATTGCTGTTCTCTAAGCTCTGACTCCAACGTACTTTATAAGTAGTCAAATGGCCTAAGAGACACAGTTGTCAGCACAAGCTGCTCTTGGAGGCAACAGTAACCCAAGACCATCAGCAGGACAGAACATACAGTCATGGTTAAGTTGCTGCTCTTCACAGCTCAGCTCCTAATACAAACCTACCTAGTTGATGCTAAATTACCAAATTGACTGACTGAGATGCAGGATATATTCCTTCATCTCCTACAGACATCAAGGAGACAGCTTGCTTGCTACCAACTTGAACGATTGCATAAGGCATTAGGAGCATTATCTGCCATGAACTACTAGCATTTTAAACTGAAGAAAGGAAAAATTGTGCTAGCTGTCATCTTAGATTTTACGGGTATATCTAATGTGGAAAACAGATGACAGACTACCTTAGATAACTAGATAACATTCATGCAGGCATATATGCCTACAGATTGGAATAAAATGTTAAATTAACATTTTCGGTGTGCTTTCTGGTGTTTTACATCATTTGATACATCAGTGTCCTTCCTGTTATTGCTATATGTGAAGTTACAGAATTCTCTTTTGAATGTTCTTCAAACTTAYTTGTAAATATGGCTTATGATGATCAGAGGACATGGGCATCAGACCCATTTTAACATTTGATTTGTAACATCCTGCCAATTTGCTGATGTGAGCAGGTGCAATTCCACTGAGGTGAATGCTGTTCAATCAACAGGGAATTTGTCTTTCTGCATCGTAACAGCCAAAATAGTCCATTCAGATCTGACTGTAAAGAAGAGCTCTGAAGTGGCCTGTTTTCTGTGCTCTCCCCCTTGATATAAGTAGCAGTGTTTTTCAGGCTGAACTCCATTTATTCTGTTGATGGTTGTTATACATATTGACTCATCGTCAGGCCACTTCCAAGAAACCTCTGCTCACAGCCTCTGTCAGTATAATATATATATGTATTCATTCATCTGTTATTACTAGGAATACTACCCATAATAATTATTGTACTGGCACTATTACATGTCTAAAGTCTTCTGCCATGAAATAAGACCAAGACTTTGTCAAGTAAATAAAGTGAGGAGACAACCAATGCTCAGCTTTGAAGGAAATCAGGAGAGCATGGATAACGTCCATATAACTAAATCCCTYCACCTCAAATGGGGTGGCCAAATCACTATCACCTATCAGAAATAGTCCCAGTGCTGTGCTGGCCCCCTGSATATGCAACATCATCTGTGAGAGAGGTAAGTGGTGTGAGCCAAAACTGTGACTTATGTGGCAATTGTCAGTTAGCACGAACAGCTCCATAGCAGTGCTCAAGCCCACGCTATGGCCCTGACTCTACTTAGTTCTTATATTACAGATTATAGATTATAGACCATATAGACCATTATAGACCATGGTCTATAACAAAACAGAAAGAGAAGGAACAGTAAAGCAGACGTTAACAGCCACTTTCAGGGAACAGAGGATTAGGAACCATACCCTTGTAAGATAGAGAATAATATAAATAAGAACAGAAATTAAAAAATGAATGACCTGCAGGATCAAATGATTAAGATGGCCAATGCTAAACTGCCGTTAGGAATGGGAAGATGCAAATACATGTAATTGTCACATACTTGTTACCATTCTAGCTCCAGGAACAAGGATATGAGATGCATCTGAAAAGAATTCGCGTGTACATAAAAAACCCCACATCTGATCACCCTTGTCTCAAGTACTGACAATATCAGACTTCTACAGGAACAGACAAGAAGGGCTATCTTAAATTAGAAACAATATTGGTAGAAGAATAGATGATCTGCCAAGGGAATCRTCCAGCTTCAAGAAAGGAAGGTAACACAGTGATGTAATAACTAAAGTTAAATGTTTTCAACACCAGTTTGAGGAGATGTGATTACAGGGAAATAGCTGTAGAAAGAATTCCTCAGATGATTCTACCTGAGTATCTGGAACAATATATTTTTGGACTGCATCTGGCAAACTCAAAACTAATAAATAGAGGAAGGAAGAGAAAAATAGCGTTTATTTCCCTGTAAAAGAAGAAAACTAGGTTAGCAAAGATACTACAATCATAAAGGAGTACAGCAATAAGAGGACGGACAGCAAAAAGAAAATATAATTATCAACAAGAATGCTAGCCATCCAAGTTAGTCAAATGATTGCATTTGAGTGGGTAGAGTGAATACAGGCAGTAAGGAAAAAAAACACTACTTAGATGTTTCAATATTAAAATGTGAAAAATTTGAGCATTGCAGAGGAAGAAAAAAAACTATGCGCAGAAAATATGGCTTGATATAATAAAAAAACCCAGAAACATAACAAAATAGCAGATGTGGCTGGGACACAGGTTTTCTGAGAATGTATCATTCAGGAAAAAAACAGTAGTTGGAATAATATTGCACAGAAATGTTATGATAGACCATAAATCTCCCATATGCTAGCATATTCCTCATATATTTTCCCCTAATGTAACATAAATATAATCTGGATCTCAGCAGATAATTTAGATGATATTATTCGCAGAAGAGGCTGCAAGAGGGACCCCCACATCTGCAGTAGGGTGAGTGCTTGTAATCCACATGGACCATGTGCACGCTCTGTGTTTGCATGTGGGGCTGTGTGTGTACACATGTATTTGGGCTTATTAGTTGCAGACAGCTGTTCAGAAGTTCGTACRTGCTAATTAACATTTCCTAAGTGTCTGGTATTGCTGTTTATCTGTTGAAGTCATGATGTTGAAGCTCACTTATTGCCAGTTATTATTTACTATCATTAGTAAATCAATAAGCTGCTTCAGTCCTGGTTTGGACTACACAAGATCAGAATTTCCTGTGACAAATATTAGTAAAAATGCACCAACTATTGTTCTTATACATTTAGGAAACTCTTCAGTGGGAAATGAAAGAACCAGCTAATTTTAGACCACTCCCAGAGCTAGGTACTGTGTGAAAGCAAACAGTCTGAATTACTGCCTGGAAAAGCTAAAGTCTGTCTAAGTTGAGAAAATAGATGTACAAAAAAAATTACAACTATGGGTTCCAAATCATTATCCATATCGCACTCTGGCAGATTTGTTTCCAGCTGTATCAAACACAGATGAGAGCACTTAATGGGRCAAAACCTTTGAAGCATTCAGTTGGCTAAAACCAGCTGCAGGGGTTCACAGCCCTGTTCTCTACAGAATAAAGCAGAACCCTGAAATAAACTTGCATATTTCAGACAGAACTAATTGGTTATTGGTTACGATTTCTGTTCTCTTTTATGATTACTGATAAAAATTGCCCTTTTCTTTTCTTTTTTTTTTTTTAAGAAGAATTGTAGTCAAAGCAAAAATAGCATGGCAAACAATGCTGTTTACCAGTAGCTATGGTGGCTACATGTAGAAAAGGATAACATGTTCACAGAGGGAAAAAAAAACCTGTCTTCCTTTAAAATAAAAGCAAAGCAAAACCAACCTAACCAGTTCATTTTGTTAATCTATGTTTCTTTACCTAAACAAAAATGTGAAAACAAAGACACATCTCCCAAGTCTGAATGAATTAACTAGAAAATCGTTCTCAGAAGAATGCCTTAACACTTCAGGAATGCTATGTCATTATGACATCTTTTGGTGCTGAAGATCTCTGCAACAGCTGATAACTCTATAACAATTAACTCTAGAAAGCAGGATTATAGCTGGGTCATGAGAGAAAATGTTAATAGTTCATACAATAGCAGGATTGTTGGCACACTATCATGATAAATAATCAAAGTCTACTGACTATAACATATTCTTGAGATGTAGGATTCTTGTCTATATGGATCTGGTTCTGGAATATGATATTGATTTAATCATCCTTGTCTTTTAAATCAAATGTTGAGAAAACAGAGCAGTTTTATACTGAGGGCCTCCTTGGCATGTTCATCCCCAAATAGAGAGATTTTAAAGTATATGTTTACAATTGTCCTCTCTGTCTTCAATGCATTTTTTTTCAGAAGCCATTTTTAAGCTGCAGTACTAAATATTGCACTGCTTAATCATGGGCTAGTATACGTTTAACTAAAAAGGGCTCTCAAAAGCACATCAAGTGCTTTTTTATTATGGTAACCTTAAATAAAAATTAAACTCCCCATACTGAAAGAAAAATGTGACCGAATTGACTACATTAGTTTAAAGCTCGCAGTCTGCCCCTGTGATTAATCATGCCTGTGTGGATCACTTAGTCATCATCTTATAAAGGTTGCAAAGTCAGCTCAAGATGAAATGACATTTTTTTCAGTGGATGAATTCTGAATCTTCTCTGAAGCATATACCCTTATTTATGACTGTTATTCCTAGAGGTGAAAGAGGTTTTCCCCTTCTTTTTGTCTCAGAAGTGAGATTTTTCTCCCCAAAAGTTTTCACTTTCCACTAGCATCCGTAGTGACACATGCTGGTAGCAGCAAGTCGGTGACACCACAGCAATTTCTCTCCTACAGAGCCATTGATCCAACTGTACGATGACTCAGACAGTGTTTTATTGCTATGTTTTCTGCCTTTTATTATACAGCCCTGCCTCCCTCCTCCAATCTGGATAAACTTATCTGAAAAGAAGTTGCTGAAAAGCCAAAGTTGGCCAAATTTTTGAACAACAGCTCYGCAGTATTTTGGTGGCGTCTTTACCCTCTAGTATTTGCCTTCTATCCACAGAAACCACTTAATAACTTCAAGACATTGTTATGCATGCTTCTGACTGCAGGTCCTGCATTGATTGCTAGAGATGGTCCGGTGAGCAGCAGCAATGAAACAAGCACCTTAAGAACTTTTATTAAGTTCTAAATGAGACGCTGCTTCTCAGATTTCCCTCCTGTTGTTTTCTGCTCAGTTCTATCAGATCAATACAATCCAGAGTTATCTTGGGTGAATAAAAAGTTGTTGAATGTACCCAGCTGTGGGCTTGATTAGATTTTCACTTCACTGGCACAAATCAGAGTAACTCCACATAAGGCAGTGGAATCTCAGCACTTAAAATGGTGCAATCTCAGATGTAGGATCAGAATCAAGCTCTGTTTCCTTTGCACGTGTTCCCGTCAAAGYGCATCCTCAACATCAAATGTCAGAGGACAAGGCTCCTTTACATGTAAACACTGAGTTATACAATTATTAATGATTGCAACCTTTGGGCAAGGAGGAGTATATTTTGGGGAATAATCAGGGGTGCTCTCTGAAGAATATGTTMTGCCCCTGCGGCTAGTGAATCAGTTGACAATTTCAGTTTCAAGAAAGGTAAGTGTTTTGAAGAAACGTTGCTTATAAGCTTAGGTTAGCTCAAACAAAACACAGTTCTGATGGACAGCAGGAACATGCTGCTTCTATCTCTTTAAAAGCGTAATATGTTCCTGTTTTTTTTTCCTTTGTTTCTAATGTGCCTTCTGCATTCAAAAACAAAAAGCCTCAAATAGACATAATTCCTGTATTATAGACATACGCAGGATGAAAACTCCGTATTTTCTGTTTTGTAATTGAAAACAGCAGAGCAGTGCTACCTACACAAGCCCTTGTCTGTGTGCTTGCATGCTTCATTGTGCAAGGCTCCCTTCCTGAGCACAGTGTTTCCACTGAAATGCATCTTTCACTAAATCTCACTGAAACTACTTACGTAAGGAATCCTTTGTGGAATGAAACAGCTTGGCCGGCCCACATAAGAGCACTCTTCTTCAGTGTAGCATAGAAAAGGAGATGAATTCAGGAAAAGCGTATGAAAAAAGCCAGGTATCACAGCGGTAGTGGAAAAAGTAACAACACTTAGAGGAAAACAAGCAGCAATTTCTCCCCTCTCCCATATTCACAGAATTTTTCATGCCGATATTTACTGGGTTAAACAACATTGAATAATTATTAGAAGAAGTGAACAATACTGAATTCTACTTATTGAAAAAGATACTGCAAGTAATTGCAATGAATGGCAAGTACAGAACAAAAAAAGATAGGAGCAATCACAGAAAATAGAACACTACTGCTGGGCATTATTATTCCTACTGTCATGAGGACTTAATTTAGATCAGTCTTTTTCRTTTTATTTTTTTTTAAATGAGAGAGGTAGTAATGCAGTGGGGAGGAGGAACAGAGGTTAGAGGAAGTAAACATTCTTTCTAAGTCCTTCTGAGAGATGCAATACACAAAAACACAATGACCACTTTTTACTTGTTTGCTTGCTTGTTTTCATAGCAAATCTCATGGTATTTCCAATGTTACCTGACACCCGGTTTGTCAGAAACTGAATTTTTATTTTTCGCTCTCTGTGAAATTTAAACTCTGCAGCATCTTTGTGAAGCTCCTGCCAGTAGGAACGTGTTTTTATGAGCAGAAAATTGCTTGAATATGCTACTGGGAGATTTATTTTCTCTGTAGCCCTGTTTTTATTTAAATGACATAAAATGCTGGCAAAACCCAATCACTACCTGCTCTGAAAAGTCCTCGTTTAGCTCACCTATAAAAGCTACTGCCTTTTGACCTGACAGGCTTTAACACAGGCTCTGTCTCTCTAGCTTTTAGTGGGGGAATATTCCAGCTGAAGGTGGCAGTCATCTCCAGCCCATCTATTTCAGAATTGAGAGAAGAAAGATTTCAGCAAAACCAGACATACCGAACAATGTTTCACATACATTCGGTAGAAATAAAATATAGCTAATAGGGAGTTTTCCCAGACAATATTTCCAGGCCTTTACTGGCAAAGGAATTCTTATAAATTTTTATGAATTGCACAAACCAAATATTTTTTTCTTGACTTTAGACATTATCTGAGAAAAACAGTTTTTTATCTACATGGACTCTTGTATATATATATGGACAGTGTATAATTAAACAGCTGCAGAAAAAGAAGCTGAAACTTGGTATAAATACAACCTTCCTCATTTTGCCTCTAATTTTGGTTTGCAAAGTGCCATAAATTCAGACTGCTCTAGCTGCTGCTTCTTGGTTTGTGGCTAAAGTTGCAGTTTTTGACTATGGAAAGGTACTTGCGTGACTGYCTACTGGTGACACAATACGTTATGATCTGTCACAAGAGCTTCAAAAGTATATGTACATGCATATTATTAAGCCTTGTCTATAGAAAATGACTGAAAAATTAAACACATAGGAGTTGGGAACTGCCAGATTCATACTGAAAATATATATGCATAAAAATACCTACTGATAAATCAAAAGATTATATAATTATGCATCAGTTTTTCTATGCATACACTTATATAGAAATGTATACTTTTGTTACTACAACAAAAATACATAGAAAATAGATCAAAGGATGAGGTTAAAACTCTGTTAGTTCTAAGAAAAAAAAGTATCTGATACATTCATTTCAATTACCATTTTGTGCATGTTTTGGACTTACAAAGATTAGTTTATACCCACTAATGCTGCCTTGTTCATATTAAACCACAGCATTTTACCACAGAAGTGCAGGACAAGTGCCCTCTCACTTTAAAACAAAGCATTATAACCCCACATGTGTTCCCAAATAATCCATCCACTTTTAAATATCTGCTTRAAAACAGACAAACAGCTATCCATAAATAAAAAGAGAGAGTCCTGATACTGAAACCTGCTCTCTCTGTGTTGCTTATTGCAGTAGTTCATATGCAAAACAAGCCCTCCCACATATGGAACATACTTGTCCTTGCTACTAAGTGAAACACAGCAGGACTCAGACAGCATTTGCTAAAGCTGAAAAACAGAGTTTACAATTCAGCCTTGAATCTTGAGCTGGCATAACTATCACATTATAAATCTGGATGCTGGGTCTCAACACTCATACAGCAAATAAATAAGGTCCTGATTGTTTTGTATTTCTCATGTCAGCTTAAGAATGCATACTAAAAATAGATTTCAATGTTAAAAGCATCTTTTTAGTTTAACTAAAAAGTTAAAAGTTTGTCCACTCAAAGATTTTCAAAGCCTAACAATTAAATTGGTATCTGTCAACATGGAAACAAACACAGTCTGTCTTCCTCATGGTTCTTCAAAGTAGTAAAAACATGAAGGAAGGTCAAAGAGCTTGTAGGTCCATCAGCTTGTAAGATATGAGTTTAGCTTGCTGTGACAACAGACACATGTTTGTACTTTGCATTCTCCCTCTGCCATCCCTGCAATGATGGTAGATCAAGGTGCTATTTGCACAGCAGCTTGTGCAAAGCCTGTGCCACACTTCAACTCTGCTGTGAGGATTTAGGTGAATCCTTAAGTTGGCAAATTTCACCCTGAGATGCAAGAAGGTGCAAGAACTGTATTTCATGTAAGCCCAATTATTCACATACTTCATATTACTCCTAAGGAGTAACAACACAAAAAGGAAATGGATCATCAGTCTGTGGCTATATCTTTTCCATGCTAATAGGCAGTATTCAAAACTTTCATGTAAAGGACAGATTTGATATTATTATTGATATTTGATATTTTTTGATATTATTGARTATATGCTATTGTAGCTATTATGCAATAATTAAATGCTTTGAGAGCATATATCCAATATTATTGATGTTATTAGGGACAGATTTGATATTATTGTTACTGGTAACTGTGGGCAGCTCTGGGCTCCCCAGTATAAGAGGGATGTGGAGCTTCTAGAGAGGGTCCAGCATTTATGATTAAGGGACTGGAGTATCTGTTGTATGAGGAAAGACTAAGAGAGCTTGGCCTGTTTAGCCTGAAGAAGAGAAGGTTGAGAGGAGATCTGATCAATATGTATAAGTACATGAAGGGAGAATGTAGGGAGGAAGGGGTCAAACTCTTCTCAGTGGTGGCCAGTGACAGGACAAGAGGTAGTGAGAACAAATTGAACAGAAAGTTCCATCTCCATGTGAGGAGGAACTTCTTTCCTGTGAGGGTGACAGAGCCCTGGAACAGGCTGCCCAGGGAGGTTGTGGAGTCTCCTTCTCTGGAGGTCTTCAAAACCCGCCTGGATGCCGCCCTGTGCCCCGTGCTCTGGGTGTCCCTGCTGGAGCAGGGGGTTGGACTGGATGATCTCTAGAGGTCCCTTCCAACCTCAGCCATTCTGTGATTCTATGTAACTATTAGTCACCTGGAAGATTTTATTGCTGTGTCACATAATACAGAAGAAATGCACCATGTGGACTGCGTCTCTTCRGGAGAAGAAGCACTCCAAAACTTCAGTAACTTTTTGCCTTACGTCTTCTATGAATTCTGCTTTGCGGAAAGATATACTTTTTTTACTAGCCTCATCTATTTTATTTGATGCTGATTAAGTTAAGTAGTTCAAAAACTATTTTTCTTTATTTCTACAATCTTTTTTAATTCTATATACCCTCAAATTTTCTATATAGATAATTCTTTCCATTACATTAATAGTTTTTATCTGGGAAGTGAATCTGTTCAATGGAACAACACCATGAATACTAACGAATGCCAAGAAAAATAATATGGATTATACAAAATAACACAATGAAAAAATGCTTAGCTTGAATGCTAGTATTTTAAATCAATCAATCTGTGAATATTTTGGTAAAGTGTAAAGTTCATAATTAATCCCTGAAGGTATCCAGTAATTTGCTTAAATCTGGGTTAATCATCTAACGTGCTTGGTCTCCACCAAAGTATAACCTAGAAATATAAAGAAACCCACTGTTTCTGCAAGTGGTTTACAGAATGGAAAAGTGGATGAATAATTGGGCAACTGACAGGGCAACTTGAATATAAYGATACTATACTATTGAATTATATATCATTAAAAAATACATAATTCCTGGCATATCTTCAGCATACGGCTAGTAGCAGTCTTTGTGCTTTATTTGATGATTTGTGTTCAAAACATGAATGTTTTATAACTCAAAATCCCTTGTTCTTAAGAAAATCTGTTTAGATTGAACATCTTAATTCAATCTCAATCCCATTATGCYATACTGTCTTCTAACATTTTCTATCTATCTACTTTACCATCAGCTTTCTCCTCATTCTATGTATTTCAAATTTATTACAAATGCATTCTGAGTGATTCTCAAGAAAATAAAATAAAACTTTCAATAGCTGCTGGGCCAAGACTGCCATCAAGAAAAATAGAGAAAGTGTTTATTTTTAGGACAGCAACTGCACATCTTGAAGAAATGTTGTTCATTTAAAATTCACTATTAGCACTCTCTCCCAATTGAGTGAATTCGTCTTACTATCAGCAGTGATTTGGGGGATTTTTACCTATTTCCTCAGTAATGTCTCGAGAGAGCACCGAGATACAGAGTATATCCTGTTGCTTTTAGTTCATTTGCTAACAGTACATTATAAAACTCCACAGTATAATAAAGATAATTAAGAGTAGATGAACAATACCTATAGAAGGATTGTAGCTATCATATTGCAATTAAATGCTTTGAGAGCATATACTCATTCAGTTATTTTTTGTGGTCACATCAGATATGTTACAGTTTATTAATTCCTGATGATTGCAGTAAAGAGGATGAGGTGGTAAATGAGTTATGAAACTTCATGTCGTATCTGCGTCTTCAAAAGCTTCTTAGAAATATGAATTGTGAGGAGACGTATGCCATGATCACAGCATCTGGAACTGAAGGCTTATGATCTTGAGGAAAGTCTGGGGGGGGATGTAGAGGGTTCGATAATGTAAATAACAGAGCTGCACAGAGGAGACCTTTTAACTGGCATTTTGAATAACTGTTTAAAGCAACAATCTTGATACTGTTTTCTGTCTATTACATTTCACCTTTAGGGATTCCTGAAGGAATTGCTGGATTTTTCTCAACTTTATTTTGTTTCTGTTACAACCTACTCAGACATGACTGTGCCAAGCTGTTAGCAGTTCTGTTTTCTTTTGTGTACACACCCAAACAGTTTAGTTAGCTTAAAGARTTCCCCATTAATAAATATTGAAATGGTCCAGACTTGAGGAAGATGTCTGAAAATTCAAATGACTATTTCCAACATCCTACTTCAAATATATCACAACAGCAATAGAAGATCATAAGAAGAACTAGAGCGATCAATCTGTAAAACTCTTTAGTAAGGCAATGTGAGAGGAAGTGTGCTGCACCCACTATCGTCCAAGCCAGGTGAATTTTTCAAGAGCCATAATAAGACTAAAGATACTGATGGCTCTCCTGAGGAGGTAGCCAATACAACTGAATACAAGTGAACCAGGATTCATTAGTGAATTCTTGTGCCTTCTGGAGTAACACAAATCATATCTTAACTCCTGATCCTCTCTCTGATTACTCAGAAGTAGCATCAGATCCTGAAGTATGGATGAGGCAATTCTAGCTGTACTCCTAAGATCAACATCTGGAATACTTAAACTAGGTGTAGCTAACAAGCCTGGTTACAGGCATGCTGCATGCATTACTACTAAACAGAAAGGCCTTTTCCTAAAGGGAACATTAAGCTTTTTAAATCTGTGCAGGACTTTTTATTTTTTTACACAGTATTCTAGTCAGGTAACCACAGGCAACCAATACTGGATAATAGTTAACTGAGATACTATTATTGGAAATAATGACAATAGCTTTAAAGGTGCTCTTGTGAAATTATTTTTATCATATCACAGCTAATCTAGCTAGGCACAGAGCCTAGCCTAGAGTCTGTTTGGATTATGGAAGATCTGAATGGACTCATATTAATMTTTGTGCTACCTTCAGAAGAATACTATGACTCATGGTTTCCTGATGGTCCTCATGAGGGAAAACACATTTTGTCCTTTTAGGGGCCTTTTCCATTCATAGCTCTTGAAATATTTTGAGTTATACAGAATCTRTTTTTAAGAGCAGTGGTACCACACACATTTTTTTTTTTTGTCCAAGCCATTTGAAAAGAGATGCACAAAGTTCACTAGCAGGACACCTGATAGGTCTCCTTAAGTTTCCATATTCTTTACATATGACAGATGTGCCCCTTGTCTTAGAAGTTGAATGATATTTTCTAAGAAGAAAAWCATTTCTCTCCATTAAAATTTGTAAGATTGATATTTATTCTGAAGTAATTGGACCCAGTTGTGAGGCAGATTGTCTACAGACATTGCATATATTGATGGCAATGAGAAAGAAATGAAGAACTAGTCAGGYTACCTTCACCTTTCAACACTCAATTGGACTCCTGTGGGTAGATAGTACACAGAATAGGACATTACCTGCAATTTCTGACCTTTCATAGAATCATAGAATCATAGAATGCYGAMGGTTGGAAGGGACCTCAGAGGTCATCGAGTCCAACCCCCCTGCTCACRCAGGGTCACCTAGAGCACGTGGCACAGGGCTGCATCCAAGCGGGTTTTAAAGATCTCCAAAGAAGGAGACTCCACAACCTCTCTGGGCAGCCTGTTCCAGTGCTTTGTCACCCTCACAGTSAAGAAATGCTTCCTTAAGTTCCTGTGGAACTTCCGATGCTTCAGTTTGAAGCCATTTCCTCTAGTCCTATCCCTGCCCACCACTGAAAAGAGGCCRSCCCCCTCCTCCTCACTGCCTCCCTTGAGGTATTTATACACRCTGATCAGGTSCCCCCTCARCCTYCTCTTCTCCAGGCTGAACAGRCCCAGCTCTCTCAGCCTTTGCTCATAKGGCAGATGTTCCAGGCCTCTGATCATCCTCGTAGCCCTGCGSTGGACTCTCTCCAGCAGCTCCACATCCCTCTTGTACTGGGGAGCCCAGAACTGGASRCAGTACTCCAGATGTGGCCTCACCAGGGCTGAGTAGAGGKGGATGATCACTTCCCTCGACCTGCTGGAGACGCTTTTCTTAAKGCACCCCAGGATCCCGTTGGCCTTCTTGGCCACCAGGGCACACTGCTGCCTCATGGTCAACTTGTCGTCCACCATGACACCCAGGTCCCTCTCTGCGGGACTGCTCTCCAGCAGGTCCACSCCTAATCTGTACTGGTGTCCAGGGTTATTCCTCCCCAAGTGCAGGACCCTGCACTTGCCCTTGTTGAACCTCATGAGGTTTCTCGCCACCCAGTCCTCCAATCTGTCCAGGTCCCTCTGGATGGCAGCACAGCCCTCAGGGCTATCAGCTACTCCACCCAGTTTGGTATCATCAGCAAACTTGCTGAGGGAGCACTCCAGCCCTTCATCCAGGTCATTAATGAATAAGTTGAACAGGATCGGACCGAGAACTRACSCCTGGGGAACACCGTTAACTACAGGCCTCCAAATACCCGCCTGCCCTTCTTGGTGAGGTGGTTTCCACCATGCTCCACTAGCCGGTGGTGGTCAAACAGAGTCCTATGGTCATAGAAGCCAAAACCCTGTTGCCAACACCAGCRGCGCAGCCAGTTGTTGATTTCACCTATCCGTTTTCTCCTTTTGTCTCCCTAAAAGCTATTTTTAGCTAGGTTTGGCTAGTCAAAAGAAGGAAAGAATGTAAATGCACTATATGCATGAACACATATCATGAAACACACATACGGACAAGAAAACAAAGAACTGTGACTCTAGGTTTACCATTCTTTGTACTTAGCTGTACACATGAAATAATTGATCGTAAATTGGCTGTTCTTACTAAATCCAAAAAGCAGAAATCCAGTTTTCTATCTTTCTAAAATGTGAAAAAATGCTGTTACTGAGATGAGAATAAAACAGCAGAAAGAAATTTACCGACAAAATAGCCTTCTGTATCAAGATGACATCTCATTGAATACTAACCAAGTGCTATTCTGACCTCTACCCAAAAAGATCCCAGAGGTTAAGAAGGATCCTCTAAAACATAACTGAAATCTGTTCCGTGAGGTGATCTAAGACACTCTTCCATTGAACAACAAGCATCCCAAAACAGGGAATCAGAATAAGAATATTATTCCCTATTAAATCTCCAGTCAACCATGCTTGTCAGGTCTGCAATTTCATCTTTTCTTTTTCTTGTTTTCATTTTTGATTTTGGTTGCCAGAAGTATGTAAATTTATTATGAATAAAAGGAATGAATAAAAGGATCAAATGATCTAAAATATATTACACATAATACATTATTTTCTGCAATAAYGATCTTATTTTATTGTGATATCTTCCAGTAAATAACTAGAGTGTATAATGGTTCCCTAATGAAAATTTAAACATTTCATGGAAAGGATTCTCCCTATAGAATTTTGAAGACCATTAGTATAAAGAATATGGCATATTTATCACTTTACATGTACATGCATATATATAGTATATATACATATATATGTACATAACACATGCATATAACATACAAATAAAACACAGCAATAGTTATGCYGTGTGTCAGTATTTGCACCTAAAGCAGAACAAAGGGTTTGTAGAATTTTATTGTGAATGAAATTATAAATATCCATGCACTACTTGTTTAGTTAGATAAATATGTATGCAAAGTGTTTGGGTATATTATATACTTCTAAACATTCCACTGATATTAGATAAGGATCATAACTAAATTCATTTTGGTTATTTTGTGTTTTAAATTTGCCTCCTTCTGAAAGTAATGCTATCATAAATGATGATTTGCTTGTGCTGTATTCTCAAAAATTATGTTGCACAGTATTTCTGGGAGTTGATTCAAATCATTCTAGGATGACTGGTATTAAAGTGGCACATACTGGTATCTCAACACCTGCACTAGAAATTGAGCCATGAAAGCTTTTCCAATTTAAGCACAACCAAATTGAGATGATGTAAAGACATCACATTTAATGAATTTTGTGCACAGCTTGCACATTATCTAAACAGTCAGGAATTTAAAATCCTATTTATATTTGGATCCTTGTTTCACTTGTTTGTTCTGTTTTCAGCATGTTACTATCTGCCTTTTCACACTAATTGAATATTAAATTTGCAGATCTGAGAACATACACAAACCCTATTTTTTCACAGACATTATTGACAGAACCACCACTGAACTCCCTAAATTAAAAAAAAAAAGAAAAGAAAGTTTAATCTTTTACCCAAAGTTTATCTAACTTGTTTGCTTGTGTTTTAAGCACTGTTATTTCACCATCAGCATTTGTTATTATGATACTTCGTTAATGAAATGAGGACGTGGGGCTACCAGATCACGAAAACTGTGCTACATTTGCTCAAAAGTTACATATTTTGCCTATGAAGTGTGGGCTGGAGAAAAGATCAGTGAGATGGACTGAAAGTTCACTGAGCTGCTGGGCTCAGAGGGCCCTGACCAGTGCCACAAAGTGCAGCCTGTYGCTAGTGGTGTCCTGTGGGGGCAGATACTGTGGCCAATATTATTTCAAAACCTTCATTAATGACCTGGATGATGGTACCAAATGCACTTTGAGGAAGACTGCAGACAAGACAAAATGTGTCTGCTATACCAGAGGGCTGTACTGCCATTATAGGGATCTTGAGAGGCTGCAGAGATGGACAGACAGGCACCCACTAAGGTTCAAAAAAGAGAAGTGCCAAGTCCTGCCCCCGGGAGGAATAAACCCAGGCACCAGGACAGACTGTGTCTGACCCACTGGAAAGCAGATTGGCAGGGAAGGACCTGGGGACACTATGTTGAGTGTAGACCAGCAATGCACCCCTGTGTCAAAGAAAGCCAATGGCATCTTGGGCTGCAATAGCAAGAGTGCTGCCCAGCAGGTCGAGGGCAGTGATGCCTTCCCTCCCCTCAGTCCTGGTGAGACCACATCTGGAGCACTGGCTCCAGTCCTGGGCTTCCCCTGTRCAGAGGAGAGATGGACTTGTTGGAGTGAGTGCAGCGACACGCCACAAAGATGATGGAGATACTGGAGCGTCTCTCATACAAGGAGAATCTATGCAGCTGGGATTGGTTATCCTGGAGAAGGGAAAGTTGTAGAGATCTAATCTATTTTTATAAATTAATGATGGAAAGGCAGAGAAAGGTTGGAGACAGACTCTTCTTAATGGTGCCCAGACTCTTGCCCACAGGACAAGAGGCAATGGGTACAAACTGAGGCAAAGGAAGTTCTGTCCAAACATAAACCAGTAACTAATATCAGCAGTTCTAGAAGTGCCACCAGAAATTGCTGGAGTTGCAAAGGATGTGAACATCTTTTAATGGAAAATGAGATATAAAAAATGTGAAAATAACATTTGAGAGCCTTCAAATATTGAAAGCCTTCAGTTTGAGCTTCTCTTGTTTCTAACAGCAGTCAAAATCACAATTACTTTTTCTACTGTTTATTTTCATTAACACCAAGGATATGTACAAAAAGAGACCAACAAATCTTTTAAATCATTTTATCTGGCCTCTTCAGTACATGCAATATATGGAATTCTATCACTAAAATATTTCCTGTACTTAGAATTCTTCTTCTATCTTTAGGAAATACTTTCAGAGCCATGTCAGTTGAAATTTAGGAAAAGGTTTAGATTAAGCTTTTGTTTGGCAATTCAGTTTTTCAACGGTTATGAAGAATTATATAGTCCTCCAGCATAGAGAAAAACATTTCAGAGATATGATTTAAAACATAGCTTTTCCTACTTGTGGTTGTAAGGCACCTTCCAAATAAGTCTTATGTTTCTAGGGAGTTACTTCCTAAAATATCAGATGATCATCCTTGAAAATTTGAATTCCTTAAGGATTTTTGATAATTATCGCATGTATGGGGTTTGAAATCTAAAGATACGCGTCTCTCTATTGAAATTTATTGCTAATTACGTTTGATTTTTCAGCCTTACTTAATTGATTAACATTAATGGACTCATCTGCTGCACCAATACGTGAGGAACAAAATATTAAGAATAATTGCTGTAAAAATAGTTAGAGACATTGGAAACATGATTGTTTGTGGGAGCAATTAACTTTCAAATTGGACTCCACAGTACAAAGCTAAGCTTGTCTATACCTACATTTTTCTGAGTCTTTATACATTTTAAAACAAATGTATTAATCAATTGCAACTGGGGTTGTGGCTGACATAATTGTCAAATCATTGGTGAAGTAATTTCCTAAGTTTTTTTTTCTCTCACTGAGATGTGTCTTCTTAATAAGCCAAGCTTGGTTTGCAGCATCTGGTTCCTATGAAGTGGTGCCACATAGAATAGTATGTGAAGGAAATTCCTAAGTTAGTTCTACCATGCCCTTTCCAAACTAGTATTTACAATCCAATGATCTCTGAATTCTTAAAATTAGTCATGGAACTATTTGACACTCAAACCGTAAATTTACTAAAAGTAGTTATCATTTTTTTAAATCTAAAATTAACCAGCCTGTATAATTCTATATATAAAGTGGACAAAAAGAGATGGTGAGCTGTCAAAGGCAGCCTCTAAAAGCAATAGGTCATTGATTAAAAAAAAAGTTTTTAAAATAGTAATGACAGTCATATAAAAAATAGTAATTTTAACTTGTACTAAACTGCTCCTCTGATACATAATATGTTTAAATAAAAACTGTCGATTCAGACTGACTTCTGATCTACGCTCAGTAAGATTTCTCATCAAAGTATAAACTGCATTTAAGTAAAACTTTTTTTTTAACAGAAAGGAGGGGAAGGTCTTTAATACAACCTAACTTGAAAGTAATAAAAAGAATGAGATTTCAAATACATAATATAATACGTTTGTTTTTTTCCATTATATGGCAAAATAATGCTTGTGTTTAATATATAATTGATGATAYACTCATATTATTATAAATTGATTTGATTACAGAATATATTCTAGTATTTATTAAAAAGGGAGTGTCTAAGTGGATTATGTTTTAAAAAATGTATTTAAAAATATGGTACACCAAATTTCCATTTCACATGCAATACTGCAAAAGCACTACATTTAAAGCAAAGATCACCTAAGCCTATACGAATGATTTTGTTWATTTCCAGTCTCAAGTCAATTAGGACAAATTTGGGTACAGCAAACATTTTTCAGGACTAAGACATCTTATTTATAAATTGAATCCTGAAGTTCTATTACCCCTTCAGTGCATCCTCTAGTAAATGCTTTTCTTTATCTTACATAAAAACTAATACTTAGAATTACTTAGAATACTTAGAAGAGAAATACTCTAAATAAAAATCTAAAACAGAGAAAACATGTCTCAAACCTTGCTTTCAAAATGGTAATAGCATTTAAGCTGGTTTCTTCATATACCGTTTASGTCTACTGATGCATCTAAATGGTACAGAGAACTGTCATAGTGTAGTTGGGTTTACTGGTCCCCAACTATGCTGACTATAACTGGCCTCAGCCTGCCATGTTTTGTAGTATCCTCAATTTCTGTAATATCTTTATTGCAGTTGACCTTTAAAGATACAGTAATGTCATGAGAAGTATGGTCTAAGATATCCATTTTTCTATGACAATGTGCATTAATTACCTAATTTTCCTCTATCTTTTCACCTACTTGGATATTTATAATAAACATACTTGATATGAAAGCCTATACGTGCTCATAACGGTTACTCTATTAAAAAGAAAGAGGGCGAAGTGATGTAAAAACAGTTTTAAATATATAGAATGCTACAGAACAGAAAAAGAGAAGAGGTAAATTTCACTTTTCCATGTGAAAAGTATGAAGCAGTTGACTTAAATTACAGCACAAAAGATTAAGATTACATATTAGGACACCCTTGCTGCCAGTAAGATACCGAAGATCAGGAACTAAGCTACAAATTAAGTAGTATTCCACAATGGCAGACAACAGACTGATCAGGTCCTGTGCAGTGGAATGACAAAGATAAAGGAAATAGCTAAGAGGGGGAACAGATTCATTACTTCCGAGTGCAGATTCAGTTTCACTAGTCTGGTAGGCAGATTGCATTGCTTCTTCATTATTTTAAAGTTATCTTGTTCTCATTTATGCTCTGGTCAAACAAAGCATTAAGATCCAAAACCCATTTGGTCTTCTTGATGTGCTCTCATCATAGAAGAGGMGTAGAAAAACACATTTCAAGGATTTTTTAACAAACACACAATGACACAGATTTATAAAAGCATTTTAGATTAATACAATGTTTGACACGTGCCTAGAAGCTTAAGAACAATTTTTAAAACTGACATGACAGATTCAGAAATTCCATTAATTTGAAAAGAAGCTGTAGTTCCTAAAAGCTGAATGTCTTAGACAATAGCCAAGTTTTTATGACTTAAAAGTAGCTATGCTGCAATTGAACCATCACTACTGCCAGAGTTCATGCTTTTTGTCCAGGTATCTTTTGGACCCCATTTCCATTTCAGTGTGGTACACTGTAACTTTCAAAGGTTCTTTGGGAATATTTCTTCATCCACACTGAAGCTGATGATAAAATATTTTCACAGCATGGGGATGAAAGCATGTGCTCTGTCCCCTGAGTACAGCATGAAGATGGCTGAGGGTACAAGGCATATTAGAATATATAATTGTTAGATGGAGTGAGATCTTATGTGAGTCTATTCTATACAAAGTCTGTTCTACACAAAGAGTCTGATTTAGTCACCAAATCATGTGTGGGAACAGAGCTAGCTGACCAAGAAGATATTCTGGCAGCAATCCAGTATACACGGAGTGATGTAATTAGTGATGTAATTAGATCTTGTATCTCTTTGCATGTAAGCAAATACGACATTAAATCTCTCTGGTTAGGCATATTTTCTATTAGGACAAAAGATAGGTGATTACTTCATTATATAAAAAATCATGATAATTTCTCATTAAGAATTTACCTACCAGTCCAAGAGTGTAAATAGATGACAAAGTGATTAAAAAGATAACTCTTACCTAGTGCAGGTCCCACCATTGCGACATGGATTATAATCACATATGGGAACATTGCAGTTCTCAACATTCCTTCCTCCAAGGGCCTCATTGATGATGAGCAATTCTTTGTTGTTAACTTGAAAATCCCTAATGCATCCTTTATAGCCATGTATCTGTCCAGCACACTGATGAACCTCTGCATGAACAGGAACATTTCCAAGGAAAACTGATCCAAAGGTGATCTGCAGAAACAGGAAGAGAAACAGAAAAAATAACGTGTTTTATACTGCACAAGGTAACTATGAGCAATGGAGGAAGAGCAAAAGATAAAGGAAGCAGTCATACTTTCTGGCTGATGAGAGTATTTTTAAAAATGTGATTCTGTATTTTAATTCAGACAAAGGCTGAATTTTTATTTGCATCTTCACATATGTAAAATACATCATACATACATCCTAGGAAACACAAATTGGAAATATCTTGTCTTAAACAATACAGACACAGTAAGGTTATCGTATAGTTCTCCTTATTATCCATTATGAGTTTTACCTTTTGATTGAGGGTTGATGCAGAAATGCTAGTCAATAAAACAATAAGGTTAGAGATTAGATTAGAGATTGGACTAAAGAGGAGATTACAGTATAGACTACAGCAATTTTTTAGGATCTGGAAATTCTGAGACTCCAAAACAGAGGGAATATACAATAAAGATTTGAGTTTTCTTGGATAAGTGGCAGAAAATAAAAAAGACTACAGCACTGAAGCTCAGAGGAGAAAGGAAAATTAATAGCAGGGAATGGTAGTAATTTCTAGCAACATCCTGTTCTAACACAGGTTTTCACCATATCTAACTTCCTTTGCTACTAAGAATTGAAAAGATAGTAATTTTTGGATAAGTGTTTCTCTCTGAAGTGCATACACTTTTACAATACAAGCAATCTACCAAGTGCATGAAATCTAGTTGATCTGAGTCAGTAGGAATAAATCAAAAGAACAACATGTGCAGAAAAAAGATGAGTTTTAGTACGAGCCTTTCACCATTATCTGTATCAACTGTGAAGATCTAGAAACAGAAGGAAGAAAACATCACATTGATTTATCTGTAATTCACACATCATATGATTTTGCCTTGCTATTTTCTGTATGGCTTTTCTCATGTTTTGAAATATGTTGTTGACAACCTCAAGTGAAATTTGGGGTTACAATGAACATGAACACCTCCAGATACTCCTCTGCTTACAGTGTCCTTTGTTCAGAAAGGAAATAAGATAAATCTTTTAGAGCATGGTTAAAATTAAATTATATTTCTCATGTGCAAGGAGTTCACAGACATCAGCTCAGCACTTGTCAAATTCATTCAATAGCACTCTATCCCCTATCAAACCATGCTATAAAATCATCATTATTTTGGACAAGATATGTAGGTAGTATTTGCAGACATTTTCTCCTTGCTTGTGAACCTGTTACAAGAATCAAGCAGAGAGCTGGACTAGAACGTAGAGYGTCTATGATTAAGAAAATTCTTTTTAACATTCCTCCTGCAACACAGTCATTTTTACTCTTGGGATTCTTTTGCAACAGCAGTAACCTGGGGGCAGATCCAGTGCACCACAGAACAACTTCACTAGGTTCTGCTTAGTCTCTTGCATCAGCAGTTTTGTTCATAATATGTTAGATGCTCAGACTTATGATAGCACACCCTAATACAGACTTCTTTCTTCAAAGGTCCCATTCTGTGTTAAAAGGTCCAGGATATATTTTAAGGAAGAATCCAACATCTTGGAATTGTAATTCTTGGAACCAAAGACAATTCCTATGTGGAGCTAGAAATTTTGCGTTGTATAGACTTGAAGGACTATTAAAGGACAGTTAAAGTTGATTGCCTGGAAGTTATTTTTTAGTAAGGCCCGGCTGACTTCCAACAGTGCTAACTTTATATTCCACTAGAGGGAATTACGGTCATTTGATATCAAGGAAGATACAAAGAAACCTTCTGCAGTTGAATGCCAGGTCAATCATACAGAAGCTATTAACAAAGAGTTAGGTTCTGCAGATATAATCTTATTTGTGATGACAGAATGCGTAACAAAGAGAGGAGATAGCATAGAGACTAGGAGTAACAGAGAAACTCAGGTTTAGGAAAGTTGCCCTATTGCATATGAAGGGTGAATCTTGTTCAGAAGTGAAGTCCTAGGAACCATTGTAATGCCATTTTGAGTTGTTTATCGTTCATAAATGCACTAGATTTCAAATGAGGGGTAGCCAGAATTAATGTGAAACAATAACTGATTTGTTTTCAATAACACTGTGGCTTTGTTAAATGACTTTACTCATGTTGTTCCTTTTTTCTCTTGCATTTTTTTTGTGCAATTATTCTCTTTTTATTACCTTTCATGTTTATGGACTTTAAGCTGATGACATGTTTCCGAGTTAAGCAAACTGAAGATATCATTGAAGAATTGGGCATGTTTGATGTAAAAATAAATATTGAACAGAATGCATTTATAATGATATCTATGGAAAAAATCATACCCTCTGTTAGAAAGGGCTGGAATACATATTCTCCTTTGAGAATTATTGAAGTGCATATGCTGATGAACTATTCAGAGCAACTAGTTACTTTCTGATATTTTGGGGACTCACCTGAGATGCTTTATATGACAGAGAGAGTCTGTGTTGTACAGGAGGATTTCCATCTGCAGACATTTCAATCATACAGTAACCTCCGGAACTGCCAACAGGCAACATATAGCTGGAAGGAAACAGAAGATCTCATTATTGTTTATGCTCTTGACAGTAGAGTATTCAAACATCTCACAGACAGGGCAAGATGAAAAAAAAGATGCTTCTGCATCCATAAAGGATGACACCTTTGGACAATAATAATTCTAGTTTCAAGACTGCATGGACTACGCAAGAGATAAAAGATGTACATTTCTTTTTTAATATCCCTTTTCTGCTTACTTTCCTACTGTTCTTGACTCTAGTATTTGCAATGTATACAGAGAAAGAGACCTTTACTTTTGTAAGTGCATACTGATAAATTCTAAATGCTAACTGTAGTTGACATATGGTCTCCCTAGTACAGAGGATTTCTGGACAAGTAACATCAATGTTGAGTGATGCTGAACTCCCTAGGTAGAAATTTCCTTTTCCTGCCCTACAGGGGAAACTGTAATGGAATAAGAAATGAAATGCTGCATAGCTCTGAGCAGCAAGATTTCACTGTGATACAGTTATCGTTATTTGGGAAGCGTGCTGTTAATGTAAACTCTGGTACTGAGCTTCAGAGATTTAAAAGAATCTAAGGTTAAGGGAATTTGTAAAGTAAACACTGAGAAGCTTTCAGTAAGATGCTAAGAATTCTTCAGGTTGTGTCTGTGACAAAATCTGATGAAATGCAAAAGATTATTACAAACAATAAAAAATTGAATTCAACAAGTTGATTTTCAAATGCATTGTTTTTTATATTTAAAAGGGGAATTTGCACAAACATTACAGGAATGGCAGAAGGAAAATGGCAGAATAGGAGAGTGTTCTTTAAAACAGAGCTAAGTTAATTCTGCTCAAGTGTTTCCCACCTCCATCTTGCCTCAGTTTGAATTTTTACATACTTTAAAAGAGAATGTCATGCATTTTCTTTTGGGATTCATGCCAAGGTTTATCGACTACATGCTCAACAGGATATGAAACATGAAACTTTGCTCAGTAATAACCAATGCCATTATGTTTCCTGTGTCAGATCTTATGTAAGAAAAATGTTCTATTTTCACAACAGAATTTACAGAAGAGTCTGAAAAGAAGATTCAGGTTTAAATGGACTGCTGATTTTTACGTGTTTTAACTGAACAGGAAGACAGTGTCAGGAATTTCATAAGCTATAGCTGAATGAATTTTCATGTCAAACCACACATATAAGCAAAAGTTAGCATTTTTATATGACTAACTAACATGATATTCTAGATATGATGAACACATATTAGTACTATTACAAATGACATAGCTCAGCATTTCCAAGGACAAATTCATTCCTGGACAAATTACATCTGAATCTACCATCCTCTCAAATGTCTGTGTTTTCATACATCACCTGCTATGATATGATTTGTCTTGTGTTATGCCTTGAGCTTTGCTTTCTCCTCATGTGTCTCTGTCCTCTTAACTACACTGTATGAAATTTAGAGTCTCAGCTTTCACCTCTGAGTTTACTTGGAGCACTGTGCTGACATAAATGGATATAATATTTGGCCCTTAATGAATATAGGTACATTTATAACACTCACAGCAACGTTGTGATTCCTGAGTGGACAGCAAAGAAACAGYGCATGTACTAACACAAACCACACAAGCAGTGTATCTTTATAATCATGGTGATGCACCTATATTTATAAATTCTGCCTTTGCAATAACCATATTGCTTCTGGTCCCAGAGCTAATTCAGTCAATACTATTTCATTGACTTTTCATTGTGTGCTGCTGCACGGGGTTGAAATCACAGAATCACACAATGTTCCAAATTATTTCACCTTTGTAACTATGTCACATTTTCACTACTTTTGAAACAGGAAAAACAATATTTTAAATATTTTACAATGACTTGAGATACATCAATGGCATCTCCTATTAACATCTTTCAAAATATAAACTAGATTTCTGAAATACTCTCATTAGTTTGAAAAGCATTATTTATTCTTTTTTACTTTTTGTTAAAAATATCATCTTGTTTTAAAGTCCATTTTAAGTTAAGTTCCTTCCCATATAGTCTAAAGGATGACAGAGCCCCGGAACAGGCTGCCCAGGGAGGTAGTGGAGTCTCCTTCTCTGGAGATCTTCCAAACCCGCCCGGATGCCGCCCTGTGCCCCGTGCTCTGGGTGTCCCTGCTGGACCAGGGGGGTTGGGCTAGATGATCTCTAGAGGTCCCTTCCAACCTCAACCATTCTGCGATTCTGTGAAATATTTTCATTTGGAACACAGACAGAAGCAATGTCTTCTGTTCAGAAGATCAACTAATTTTCACAGTTTTGTTATTAAATTATATGAGCAGACTAAAAAGAACTACCTCCTCAATAAAAAATGACCATATTGACAGATTGTTTTGCAGTTTCCTTTTCAAACACTTGGAATAAGGACAATATTGGAGAAAGAAGTTCCATCTACCCTGTTTCCAACCAATGCTTAATATATCAAATATGCCTCCAATTTATTGTTCATACTTATATCTCCATTGCTGCGAATTCTCCAGGTAAATCATAGTGTATAATTTCCTTGAATACTAGCAAATTAGCTCAGTGGGATACTATTTGGAAAAAACAACTCCATAACCTTTACTTAATGGTTTACAGCCAGAGCAGATTCTGCAGCAAGTACCTGTGGCTCTGCTCCTATTCTCTCTCCCTCTCCCCTTTTCAGGAAGGTTTCTCAAGTCTGCATCTGCTGCACTTTCTAAGTCAACTCAAGGTTTAACCTTGCCTATCATCAGATATGGTAACAGTCTAGCCTACAAAAAGCMAAGGTTTAAATGATATGACAAAGTYATAAAAAAGAACGTCTGATGGAAAAGGAAAAAACAATATAGTTGTTGCTACTTTGATCATATTCAAGCAAATAACCATCCAAACTCAATTCATTGTTATAAATTTTGTTTGCAAATATCTGCTCTCTTACTGTTCTGCGTATATAATTTATTGTTTGAACTCTGTTGAGGGAAAAAAAGAAAAAAACAGTGGAAGAACATTACTCAGTGCATAAATGATGCCTTTATGCAGGCAATCACAAATATCCTAAATTCATATAAATACTCATCATAACTCATTCATCATATTCATCATAACTCATGTCAATATTCATCATAACTCATGTCTACCTGGCAATCCAATCTACTCTTACAGAACCATATCAGTCAAAAAAAGAATCTATAGAAGCAAACACAACCTATAAGTAGCAATTAATATTAATGAATTTATGTCATTAGGTCTCAATTTCACATAGGATATGTAAGATGTTATTTCATTCTTTTTTACAGATGCATAGATGGAAGCTCAAAGAAAAGAAGTGATTTATTTGATGTCAGTCAGTAGATGAGTGACTGAGCTGTGAGGGGGAAAAAAAAAGGCTACAAGCAGAAATCTAGTGACCTATATCCTGGGCTGCACATTAGAAAAAAATYACAACTTTCATCAGTATTTGCTTCTTTCTCTGCAAGCACTTCCGGGTAAGTCATACTTGAAATCTATCTGTCTTGGGTCACAAAAATGAAAAACTGTCATTTGAAATGTGAGCAAAATGAAAATTTTTTGCTTATATTACTACAAAATTACAGCTCTTGGAATTTGCTAGATTACTCAAATATCATTAGTATAGCTTTTGTAAAGAGAGAGAGCATAGAAAATTTCAGCCCAAAAGAAAGCATTCTGAAAAAAATATGAAAATAATGAAAAATGGCAATGAAAATAGAAATGATATCTCCATCTTTTCTCTACTATTTGATACCCAAAAGTGCAAAAATATAGACTTATGTAATTACAAAGTTTTCAAAAATAATGACCAAGAATGCACTTGAATTATTCTGCAMCAAAAACGATATGAACTGAAATGCCACTGCATCTACCTGGGCAACTTTTTGTCCTTACAGTGCAACATTAAATCTTAACCCATTAAGTCATAATCCTGCAACTGCATAAATGCAGCTGTATACTTACATGCATCTCATAGAAGAAGGAAATCCAATATGTGCATTGGATAAGATAAAAACTGATGGTTTATTCCCTTGACATATTTTCTTTATTTTTCTAATTAACCTCATATTATGAGAAACTGACCTCACATTAAGAACACCTGAGATGAAAATGACTCCTCATTGACATCCTTAAATCCTGAAGAAATTTTTTTGCTTCAATTTCACTTCTTCACTTGTTTAGATGCTGAAGGCATTTTAGTCCATCTGCCTCACATCTCAGTGGCATATTTCAGTTGCAGTCAAAGCCAGCATATTTTTCCCTCCAGAGACAGTGACAGAATAGCATGCAATATGATTCCTGTTGCAAGATTTTCTTGTCAGGCACCAGGACCATTCTATGTGACTCATGCATATTACACTTGTAATGATATAAAAAGGTTTTACMGAGTGGTTGAGAACTGGGTATGTGTGGGGGAGGAATGGGAACATTATGCAGGGCATTTCTCAAAATAATTTAAATAGATCTGGAGCCATGTGAAGTAACTGTTCCTGTTGATGCTAAGCCACGGGCCTGATATAATGAGACATTAGTTTCCTCAGGTTTGAAATAAAAAGACTATCAGCCTTTTTTTCTGAGCTTGACTTAGAATAACATGTTTTTTCATATCTGCAGTGTATTTCATGTAAAGTCTTGTTAAGAACAGGAATTAACAAGGATTTATTACAAGGACTATGTCTCTCCAAAAGAATCATGGACCTCAACAGATGCAAAATATCAGTTATACACATTGATTAATGTCATTACTGGCTACATTTTGACTAATCACGTGAGTGAACATTAAATATCTCACAAACAGAAAGTGCAATGTTTACTTAACCTGCTGACACCTATATAATGCAACTGTGGATACTAAGCCTTGGATTAGATTAGTCTGGGAGCTGATATTAAAAGGAATCCTCCTGAGCTAGCTAAGATTGAGACATTTCTAATTCATATATTAGTTGATACTGTCTTGTTAGAGCTGATGATTTAGTTTAAACTGTAGCAGCCAGTTCTCCATGTGAAAAACTTAATCTTTATTTCAGGCTAGTCACCAGGTGGCACTAAAGGTGCACAGTGGAAAGTATGAAGGCAAAATTTCTCTTCCAGTGGGAAGACTGAATTAAGCTCCRATTTATAGAATGTTTGCTTCATTTTCTAATTTATATAAAGGGAAATACAGTAAAGYATCTTCAACTGATTATATATTTGATAATGCGAATGAGAATAGGTCCAGAAACTGAAACTTCTGGAAGATTTTTAACTGCATTCATGCATTGCAATTATCTATGTGATCATGTAAAAATGGTGGATTCATGGTTATGTATACATACTTTAGAAAATGTAGTTTATAGCAATTATCTTTTATAAACACTGCTAAAGCTAGAGCCATATTTCTAACAGATTATAAACATACCAAAATTAAAACATCAGATCAACAGCATATAAAAACAAGTTTACAAGGAGTAGTAGTCTCTGACATTATTCAAGCTAAATTGACATAGTAAGATATTTTACCGAATAAAGACTTCATACTGCTATGAATAGGCAAAAAATTAGGCTATCTAGTCCTCCGAAAAATAATACAAAGTAGTTATACTGTTCTCAATATTTTAATGTGACAATTGGAGGATTACATTATAGAACTATCAGCTTTTTTTTGCTTCCTACAAGCTGACAAACACTTTAACCCAATTTAATAACACATCACKAGAAAAAATCCCTACAAAATCCCACATGCCTCTTTACTGGAAAAGTGTTGATATTAAAGAGACAATCTGAAATGACTCTTGCAAAACACTAAAGCAGCAGCTTCATTTACACCCTTGATTAACCAGAGCAGTTGTCAAGGGAACCTCTAACCAACTGTCAAGCAATACAGAAGATTTTTCAAGAACAGTGATTTTACTTTTGACTGAGTACATGCAATTCACAAGTGTGAAAATCTGCATGTGTGTTTTACATCCCTAATAATCTCTTGATATTTCTTTCCAAAATTCTTGCAGCTATTTTTTTACTTTAAAAAAAAAACAATTTGGGGGGGGGATTTTGTTATTAAAATATACCTTCTGCCTGCCAAATTAGTTTGAGAATACTGCTTCCCTGGAAACGTTCACACATATTTTTTTCCAATTTCAAAAAGGTCATTTTCAGCATTTCTTAGCACTTTCAATTATAACATTAAGAAGTGAAAATTATAAAAATGAATGCTTCATTTTTTTTTGTCTAACATGCTATTTGAAATCAATGAAATATCTGCAGTAGCCTCCAGGCMTTCAACACCAAATTCAGGTTTTGTAGTTGCTATGATAGAACCTAACTGTAAAGTGTACCAGTAGGAGAGAGAGAGGCAAGATCAGGGAGAAGACAAGAGCACAGAGGATAGAACCCAAATGATTTTGACCCCTAATAGTGTTCTGCAGTTTTAAAAATCTCCTAATGTCCTTTTGAATGTGCTACTTGTGAGAGGTCTGGATTTAGAGGAGAAAAGAAATCCTTGCTATTAAAGGCTCTTTTGATGAGGATGGAAAATCCTACCATTTTCCTGATGGTTTATTTTCAGTGTTTTCTTAATTGGTTCTTAAGAGTGCATGGTATTTGTGCTCTTCAGCTGTTCGTCACTATGTGAGGAAAAACGGTTTTCTTTAGCAGCATTACAATGACATCTTCCTAATATCTATACATATATATAGATATATAATATCTATACATATATATAGATAGATAAAGAGAATGAGTTCATGAAGACAGCTAGAGAGCACACATAACTGGACATAATACTGCACATTAGTATTTTGGGTCTAGCATGCCTCATAGTTTTAAGAATTTGTTATATTTGTACCCAAAAATGAGGCTTCTGCAGCTAGGATACAAATGTGCTTGTCTACCTCTATCCCTTACATGTTTTAGTGTGTTTCTATAACATCCTGCAGGATGGCACTGGTTTTCTCTGTCTGATTCCTGTTAGAATCTATGTTACTAACCACTGCAGAAAAGGAAAAATATTTTAAACTGAAGAATTTTTTCCTACTATTAAAGATCCTTAAAACACTGTATCTTCTGTATCTGAAAAATCATACCAAGTAGTTATACTGCTCTCAATATTTTAATGTGATAATTGGAGGATACTCCATACTGCACTGTTAAAATACTAGATTATTCTTTGACTTTCAATTTTTCCAAGCATTACATTTCCTCTTTCTTTTCTATAGCTGGCAAGCAATAAAATGAAGAAAGGAATGTTCTAACTGTTGTTTGAACACAGGCACACAGGATACCATGTGTGCCTGGATACATGGATACCAATCTTAGGCAGTACTTTCAAAATCAATTTCCTTTTAAATTAAAATTTTCATATTTGCATGTGATCATAGATTTTTGAGATTTTTTTTTTCTCTACAGAAAACATCTGGTTTTCTGTCAGAATTTTGAATTTCTCTGTGGGAAACAGCAAACAGCCAACATCTCAGTCAACACTCAGAATGTATGAATAGTGAACTGGAGCTTTCATATGATATTCACATTAGAAGTCTTACGGAACACACAGCATGATTTGCTAGTGCTAACATAAATCTTTGTACTAAATGCCTTCCTTTATCCTTTTCTTTTTTTTTTTTTTCTTTTAAACCCATTTTTCCATCTGGTCTTTTCTATACTTTTGAAACGTACATGTCTGAACCAGAAAAGCAACAACAGAAAAAACCTTCCCCATTTGATGTTACATATTCCAGGAGGTCATCATATTTTCAACATGATGATGGCTAATTGTGTTAATAAAACAGATGATATGCTACCATATTAAGTCTTTCTTAAAGAAATTTTACATATTTTTGCATAAAGAGAGTATTAAATACAGAGTTTGACAAAAAAAAAGCTACTGTTTGCCCAAAGTTTCTTAGGAGGCCTTCAACAAGTATAATTTGCTTTATTCTTAGAATATGGCATTTGTCATTTTGACTCCTAGGTGACATCACAGCACTTCTTGGGGCTTCTGAGAACAACAAGTTCTAATGAAGTGCATGCAAGTGTGAATCGATGCACATCATCATAAGAGAAAATAATTTGGCCATCTCTTCCACTGTGATCAATTAAACAGAGAAAATTTAACAGAAACCTTATGAGACTCTTATTAAACTTTCTGACTCTTTAGTCAGTATGAATCCATGGGAAATGGGTAACTATATGAGAAAAGCATTCGGAGTTTAGCTTTCTATTATTAACATGGAAGATTTTAAATACAAATCAAAATTAACTCTCTAAATTTCCAAACTGTAGATGTAGATTTCCAAACTACATCTAATTTTATTTTTTTGTTAGACATTACACATTATAAAAAAAATCTCTCTAATACTATGTCTATTGAGGAAGACTGCCTGAGTTTAGGCAGTCTTCCTCACTGGACATTTTTAAGGATAGATTAGATAGATATCTGTCAGAAATGACAAACCCATGTAATTTACAGGTATGACAAGTATGACTAAAATGTGTCCTGCTAAGGCAGTGAGATAGACTATGTGATCAGCTCAGATTTCTTGCAGCCTTACAATTYTATAATTCTAACATTTCTATCAGAAGAATTAAACAGAATTCAGTAGAATGTTAACATTGTAAAAGTTATTTTAGGCTTGGTGAAAACTAAACTTAAAATTAGTGTGACATTACTAGCCCATCAACTAATTGAGTCTATCAGCAAAGTAAAGAAAGAGAAGAACAAGTCTTATTGTTGGACAAACAACAGGCCTGCAATAGAAATGATTGCAATGATCAGTGTGTTTGAATTTATATAGGAACAGATTCTTTCAATTATATACAAATCTAATATGATCCACTTTAAGGAAAGCTGTCTTTCTGGAGAGTACTGAATACAAAGTGCAGAAAAGAAATGTGTTTTTGTTCATCTTCACTGTATTAATCTTCCTTTATATACTCTGTGGTCTAAAATGAACTCCTATCCTCATTCTACATATGGAAAAACTAAGATAGGTTAATTATTATGGTCAATGTGACATTTGCTCTTCACCTAGCATGCCAAGTAAAGGAATAACTTCTGTTTTTGTATTAGAAATTTTGTGGAGATTGTAAACAATCATTAAAAMAATAAAATTGATGATGTTTTAATGATTGTAAACAATCATTAAAACAATAAAATCATTCTATTGCATATGAGTATAAATTCTGAATTTGAGGCTGGTATCTTTGTCAATATCAACGACCAAGAGACATCCTACTGGTATTTTAACTCTAAGGTATCAAAAATACTTTTGATTGAAGAGTCTTTTAATTCTGTTTTAGTTTCACAGTCTTCTAGGCTCACAGCTTCTAATCCCTCACAACCTTGAGTCTTTAGACCTCAGGGCTATTCTCACATTGCCCTAATTCAGATTTAAGCTAATTTTATGTGCCTATCTCTCATAATGAAATTCAGAAAAACTATTATCAGGGTCTGCTGATGACATTCAATAATTTGCTTCTTCACATTCTCAAAAGCATCCTGCTCAGGAGAAAAAAAAGGAAAAGGCAGGTACTTAATCTCTCTTGTAATTCAGGACCAGCTGCTGAAGCACCTATCGCTCCTTTTCAGCTGTTCTATAAAGGTCTAAGAATGCCTCATTCAGCTGAATTACATTAAGATCAACTGAAAATACTGCCAGAGAATGTGAGTCAGAGGACACACAGAGCCTGGGATAACCTATTAAAATAAGATATTGAGCGCTCCTCACTCAACTTGGCAAATTGTTCTTGTTATCTAATTGAAGCTGTAAATATATGCTATTGATAAAAGTAGTTGTATGATAAGAATTGCCACTAGCAAATGCTTCTTTTAGTAAGCATTACTTCTTATTTTGCTACAAACAAAGGGCCAAGGAGTCTAGCAGTGTGCTGTGGAAGGATAACACACCATTTCTAGCCCAGAAGAAACTGTCAATAAGTTATCTTTCTTCATAAGCTGTTGCAAGAGTTGGATAGTCATTTCTGTGTCTTCAGCCTTCACTAACGTTCTGTGTGTCTCTGTTTTAGATATCAGTAAGGAAGAAGGAAAGTCCTTGCCATCAAAAATCCTACAGGCCCTCTTCAACACAAGCAAATAATAACCATCATTTTAGATAACAAATAGCAGCATTAGAACCACTGGGGAAGATTGTCACCCAGGATGAGGGTAAGGGTGACATACTTAATGCCTTCTTGGCCTTAGTCTTTAATACCCAGATCAGTTTCCCTCAAGGTACTTGGTCCGCTGAGCTGGAAGACACCTACAGAGAGCAGAAGAAAACTCCTGTAATCCAGGAGGAAACAGTCAGTGACCTGCTACTCCACTTGGACACTCACAAGTCTAGGAGGCCAAACGGGATCCACCCAACAGGTCTGAGGGAGCTGGTAAAGGTGCTCAACAAGACRCTCTCCTTCATCTATCAGTRACTGTGGTCAACCACTGGGGAGGTCCTAGACAACTGCAGACTTGTCAGTGTGACACCCATCTACAAGAAGGGTCAGATGGAGGATCCAAAGAACTACAGACCTGGTAGCCTGACATATTGGGGCCCTCGATATTGGGGAAAGTTATGGAGCAGGTCATCTAGAGGGTGATCCCTCAGCATGTGTGRGACAAGCAGAGGATCAGGCCCAGCCAACGTGGGTTCATGAAAGGCAGGTGCTGCCTCACCAACCCAGACTCTTTCTATAACCAGGTGATACCCCTAGTAGATGAGGGAAGGGCTATGGACATGCTCTACTTACTTAGACTTTAGAAAGGCCTTTAACACTGTCTCCCTGGGCATTCCCCTGGAGAAGCTGGCAGCTCATGGCTTATACAGAAATATTCCTCTCTGGGTGAAGAACCAGGTGGATGGTAGGCCCAGAGAGTGGTGGTGAAGGGAGTTAAAAACAGCTAGCGACTGCTCATGAGTGGTATTCCCCAGAGGTCAGTGTCGGGGCTGATCCTCTTTAATATCTTTATGGATGATCTGGATGAGGGGATTGAGTGCTACCTCAGCAAATTTGCAGAAGACACCAAGGTGGGAGGAAGAGTTGATCTACTTGAGGGAGGAAGGCTCTAGAAATGTATGCAGACAGGCTGGATCGATGGGCTGAGCAGCACTACAGTCTTGGGGCAGAGTGGCTGGAGAGCTGTGTGGCAGGAAAGAATCTGTGGGTGTTGGTCAACATCTGCCTGAACAAGAGCCAGCAGTGCGCCAAGGTGGCCAAAGAGGCCTATGCCTATGCCTGGCTTGCATCGGGAACAATGTAGCCAGCAGGAATAAGGGATCCCCTTGTAGTCGGCACTGGTGAGGACACACCTCAAACGTTGTGTTTTGGGCCCCTCACTACAAGAAGGACTTTGAGGCACTAGAGTGTGTACAAAGAAGGGCAACGAAGCTGGTGAAAGGGCTGGAGCATAGACTTTGTGAGGAGCAGCTGAGGGAGCTGGGGTTACTTAGTGTGCAGGAGACTTAGGGGTAACCTTWTCACTTCTACAACTACTTAAAAGGAGGTTGTAGTGAGGTGGGGATCAGTCTCTTCTCCAAAATACCTACTGAAAATAGGAAAAGAGAGAATGTCCTCAAGTTATGCCAGGGGAGGTTTATAGATATTAGGAAAAAAAGCTGCACAGATAGAGTGGTAAAACAATGGTGCAGGTTGCCAAGGAAATAGTACAGTCACTTTCCTTGGCAGCATTCAAGAAATGTGTAGATGAGGGACATGGTATAGCAGACATGGTGTTGAAGGGCTTATAGTTGGACTCAGTGATCTTGAAGGTCCTTTCCAACCATAATCATTCTATAATTCTAATGTTACTAAAATGCCATATGCATTTACAATTTTACTTTCACAAAGCATGAACACTCATCAGGACAAAAGTAAAAGGCACAAATATTAAACGGTATTTACTAAATTATGCAGTTGATGAAGCCTAACTGACAGACAATGTAATCAGTTGCTTTTTTTTTTTTTTTTGTTTAGATGTTGGTTAACTAGTATATATTTGAGGACATACAAGAATGGAAAGGATCTATTCTTATTGAATAAATATATAAGCACCGAATATAACTTCAGGGATTATTACCATGTAAACTGATTAGTTGCCCTTATTTGGAACATAATTACTTATTTTGTTGTTGAATATGAATCTGATATGATGCATGTTGTACTTTACCCAGTAGTAAAATGTATGAGTTTAAAATCGTCATTTCAAGGAAATTCTGATCCTTATAATATTTGGAAATGAACTTTATGTAACTTGAATCTGTCTAAATGATGGCTTCTCATATAAAAAGCTGAGATTAACTTT
Source organism: Nothoprocta perdicaria (assembly GCF_003342845.1). Classification (NCBI taxonomy): domain Eukaryota; kingdom Metazoa; phylum Chordata; class Aves; order Tinamiformes; family Tinamidae; genus Nothoprocta; species Nothoprocta perdicaria. The sequence goes on from NW_020455027.1 coordinate 1,394,722, forward strand.
CTTTAAAAAAAAAAAAAAAGTCATTGCTTCTTTATGGTAATATCTTAATATACATTTTGGTAGCAATCCTCTTTAAGACTGCTGTTAAACATTCAACTACAGGTTCATAATGCTTATTCCCTATCTGACTATAAAGTGATAAAATATAGAATATGGTATATCATTTGTAGATGCTTTAAGAGAGATGTACTTAAACAGCCAGATGGGTATTTCATAATATATTACAAACATCTCACCTCATTATTTTCTCTGGTCAGTCTGATTAGTAATGTATATTTGAGCTCAAGTGCATTTGGAAAATAAATAGTGCATAAGATTCATGAATATGAATAGAAAAAAAAAAGATAAATATTATGCATTTAGCCTGGATGAGTAAATATGTGTTTATAAGCCACCCTTTATTAAATTTTCCATTTTTAAAACAAGATAGATGATTTTCATCAGATTTTAAAAATACAAAGTCTGAAATGTGCATGAAAAGGGACAATTTTGAACGGTGCAAAATTGCTATATTTCTTCATGGACAGATGAAACTTTATGTATCACTATTTTTAYTATCTTTTTAAGAAGATTATATTTTAGGAATATGAATCATTAAAGAAATTACAAAAGTATAAATAAATACCAAGATGATAGCTGCTGTGTACATGCAACCATGACTTCCCTTTTTGATGAGATGCTATATTTCTTCATTTTAGTGTCCACTTTTTCACTTAAATACTATGAATGTGAAACAATGTATGTTCTATTTGGAATATTAGAAAATAATTCACTACAAGGAAAAAACCCAGATTAAATGTTTCATTTCAAAGAGAGGCTCAGTATCATTAATCACATATATACTTTAGGTATAAATTAAGGCACTGAACAAAGTTTCAATTTATCTGAATAATCATTTCTAACTGACAAAAATCATTTCATATCAAGTTTACTGTCACTGAATTGTAACTGTTTAAATTATATACACAGATTTAATCAGAGTCACTTTAACTATTCTAYTTCTATTAAACAATGTGAAATCACAGTTCCAACCTACACATGAAAACTAGTTTCAATATGTTTTCACACCATAAGTATATGCCATTTGGTTTGATCTTATTTGCCTTTTGGATCATCAATTTAGTAGAAAATCCCACTTTCCATGTAGAATTAAAAGCAGATTAAAAGCAGAAAAAAAATGGGCTGATAGTTCATTCTATAGTTCATTCTGGCAACAGTTTGATTTTGAAGCTTTAGAAAACCAGGAAACAAATGCATGAGTTTATACACATACAAAGCATCCTATGTATTATAATACAAAGCATATCCCAACCAACCTTCACATTTATCTTTACATATTGAAACATAAGAAGCATTTTGGAAACATGAGTGCTTAGATAGCAGACTAGCTGAAAATAGACAATTAGCATAGAGATACATAGAAGATGGGATTCTACATTGACTGCTGCTACTGTATCTGCTGACATCATTGCTTTGAGCAAGTTATTAATTATGAAATAATCAAATGTAGTAGTAAATGCCAGCATTCAATGCATCAGACTGAACAGATTTATTAACTGGAGCTAGATTTTGTAAACTATATTCACTATCTTTTCAATGTATTGAAAAGKCTTTAGTCTTCCGCATTTACTTTGCTGCCTTTGGCATATTTAACAGTGTTCCTGCTCCTACCCAAGGAAAAAGGTGTTTTATCCTTTGTCTTGGTTTACCAAAATAAAAACAAAAAGAAATAATCACRGAGATAATTCTAAGTGATATGTGAGAATTCTAACTGTGTTATGAATAAGTAGTAGAGATAAAGATGATAAAATCCATAAAAAATCCTATTGCAAACTAATCATGAAACATGAACAGTTATAATTAAAATAATAGGAACAAATCACAGAATTCCAACTATGCCAGACCTTATCCCTTTGGGCATGTTTGGTCTTCTACACACTAATGTAGCCAAGTAGGAATCAACAGAACCTATGGACTAAACAGGTTCTTCATGAAGAAGGCAGCAGGACTTTTCAAAATCTAGGTCTCTTTTTGGACCTGTTTGCCATACAAGAGGAGTTTTCAGTCAGATCAGGAGAATTTCAGCAGTTCACAGCTAACCAGCTAATCATCAGCCTTCTCTTGAAGTTCACAGTAAGACTGGTAATAACTTTAGAGCAAATAGTTTTAGTAAGATACACATTATTTCCAAAAGCAGTAAGATTCTGATCAGTGTAAAATCCACAGAAATATAAATGATTTTGTCACAGGAGTTATAATCTGTAACTCAGAATGATAGTGGCTCATAATACTTTATGCTGAAATAGAGTATATGGTAATGATATACAGCTATTTGCCATTCACTATGAAAGAATCTGTTTTAAGTGTCAGAATGTGTAAACAAGTGTTTGAACATCACAGTATTTCAGAGATTTTATGTAATTTCTATCCGAGACAAAGCAAATGGTGATGCCTTCCACTTTCTTCTAGTAAACATTTTTGTATTATGAAATATGTGTTCTGTCTTTTGAGGGGAAAAAAAAAAAACGCTTTCAGGCCTGAAGCTTAAACAAAGGGAAAAAAATGAAGCTATATCTTTAAAAAATCTAGCATTTCAAAATYTTAAAGCAGGGACTGGGCACTTAGTAAAACCAGCAAGACTATACTCAGCRCTTCCTGAAACCATAAACTTTCTAAACCTGAGGAACACTGTACCTACATGTTTGGCCTAGGATAATGGTGGGAATGCTGTCTGCATCACCAACCAGAAACTTCACTGCATGTGCCACTTGCACATCTCCCCCTCATGTATTGAGTAAAACTGCTGTGGATGCTGTGGATGACTCTCCACCACTGACAAGGAAAGGTACTGTAATCTTTATACTGTGCTCTCGAGGAGAATTCAAGAAAATTCCATTTACAAAGTGGTGTGACAGAAATGCCACGTTCCCAGACCATGTACCTTCAAGAAATACAGTTAGAACTCTGGTRAAAAAGACAGTGCAGCCACTTTGCAGAAAGATCACAGAAATATGTCTGTGGTCCAAACAGACTGACTAAAAAGAAAATTCTACATCTTTTCTTCTGTTAAAGGTGAAGGAAGAACTCACATATTGACTTGGATAATACTGAGATATCCTTCTTTTTGGCTGCTATAAGAAGAATAGTTTTGGTTTATTTCAGCTAAGGAAAAAAAAAGGGCTTATCATGTCTTGTCTTACAGCAACCACAGACTGGTGTTTAGATTTAAATTTTTCACAGCACTTGCTGTTGAGCAAAACTTATACCCCACACAGAAGGCAGCAAGTTTAATCCTGTTATTTTCCAGATGGGTGAACAAAAGAGGTTGCAGAAGATTGTTTCTGACAGTGCTGGGAACAAAACCCAGGGGCCAAACCACCTATCAGATTTACATAAAATGCATTGAAATGAAAGAGAAAATGTATTTTCTGAAGGTGTTTCCAACAGCTGCTGAGTAATTTGGTAGCAGCACAGCATGCTTCTAAGCTGTAGCTTGGTATAGTTTGCACATTCGCATCTTTGGTTACTACTAGTCCCCTTGCTGCTGGCAGCTCTGACAAGACAGTGTGAACTGTAGGGGGGATAAAACAATTTCTGTCGCAATGTAGAGATTCCTGGTTTCTGGTGTGCTCGCAAAAGCCCTCAGTTCAGCAGGAAGTCACATATCCCAGCAGTGCAAAGGGCTGACCGGTACTGCAAGCAGCACAGAAGCAGAAGAAAAACCACACAAAGAAGCATGTCACAAAGCAGAGATGCAGTGCAATATAATTTGTTATGCTGGAACCCAAATGGGAAAATGTACAGCAAACATATGATACTAAACTTCAGCAAAGCCTCCAGAAAAGGCAGTACATTGTGTGTAAAGACAGTGTGATCCTAACCTACTCCAAAGCTCCATATTAAACGTCTATTTAATATGATTCACTTGGTTGGATTTGTGTAATATTGTATGGATTTGGCTTTGTGTAATATTCTTTTTCATTTCATAGCACAGAATATAGTTTCCACAGGCCTTTTCTTGCAGACTATCTATATTAAAATAATCATATTAAAATAATTGCTGTACACTAAAATGCCTTGTAATATAACAGTTTTCTTTATGCATCTGGAAGCATAAAGCAGTGCTTCAGCAGTTGTACACATCAATTACTTTTTCTGTTCAGAATGTGCTAATAGTTGTGATGACTTCTACAATATACTCACCTTTACTTTGTGCTAAACACGAACATAAAATTTTCTTATCCAACACAAGGTAACACTTGTTATAATTAATTAATGAGGTCACATTATAATCAATTAAATTAACGACGCCACATCTTTATTACAAAGTCTTGCCAACATAACTAAATATAGTAGATACATAGAAAAATCATCTTCTATGTTCATTAGCAATTCACTTTTCGATACACTTTCTATATACTTTCTATATGCTTTCTATGTATGTTACTGAAAGATTAAACTACTAAACTGTTTTTTCAAAAATAATTTATTTTACTGATATAAACAGTAAAACTACGTTGGTATTGGCTTATATTGTTTTTGTAGATGTAGATGATTCCTAGCTGTGTTGTTGATTTCTAGTGTGATGTAACACTAGCACAAATCTGGACACCTCATTTACTTCTGTCTTCCTTCTAGTTTCTACTATAGCTATCCCAGCTTAAATTTCCATCTACAAACAGCYGCCACTGAGATGTATTTCTATTTAATTCTGTGTCCAGTTACTTCAAATACAAGATCAAATAATGGTCAYAAAATGACTGAGTTTCTCTGGAGGAAGGTGATCACATGTTAACTACAGCATCAGTAATCATAGATAAAAATAGACGAAGGAAGTAGAAGAGAGTGGGACAAAAGCAAACAGTAGATAAAGGCAAGCAAATAGAGAAGGCAGTTTCACGGACAGTTTACAGATTGGTATAAAGTCAGGTCAGTGTGGCTACCAAGGACAAGCAAAAGCATAATGAGGAAAATCACGGTGGGAGACATAAGAATGCAAAAGCCTTTGCTATCTGAATTAACTACATTTCAACACATACATTCATCACAAAATTAGCATGCTGTAATCAAAAAAAGAGAAATGTACTCTTTCTTTAGCTGTGTTTCTTAAATGACTTTCTTCAGTGCTTTTAGAAAGGTGCCCCTCTTGTTTCTCTCTAAAATCTGACTTCTAAGGAAGACTATTTAATAATTTTAACTGTAAATTTTACTGGATATTCAGTCAAAATATTGAATTAGCATTGTCAAATTTTCTTAGTGCAAGTATGTACTGCTAAGTACATGTTCTTGTCTGTCTTATGTTGGTTTTTTGGAACAATTTCTGAGTCAGTAAACACCCATTCCATAATCATCTCTACACGGACAATAGCTTAACCATCTAAGAAGTTTTAAAATAACTCTTTTCAGTACAGATATATCAAATTAACATAAAGAAAAATACAGTATACCTATTCTGGTTAGTCTTAAAAAGATCAGCTATTTAGTGACCTGGTTTGTTGCTGCTTTTCTGCATTTTCTACATTCTGCAATCTATATATTATCTACTTAGATTTAAGCACACAAAGTAATCTTTATTGTTTCTTCCCTTCCCCTACCCCTCACAGAAAGATTTCAAGTGAAAAGAATGTATAAAATGGAAATTTCAAATTGGTATTTCTAAGGTCCTCTGAAGATTTTGGGCCACAGACCTGGACTTAGCCTAGTGAAAACTACAGATCAGGCATGAGGCTTCCAAAGCAACAACTTTGTATCTGTTTGAACGCTTAACTTGCCCTCAAAACTGCGCCTGGGATCACTAAATACCTTTCATCTTTTCAATACTTCATAAAATAGGCAACTACTACTCCAATTTCACAGCTGTGGGAACTAAGGTACAAAAATCTTATGCCAAGGCTACTGCTTTTTAATAATAGTACAAGTCACAGATTTTCAATATCCATAGAGCAAATAGCACTTTCTACTATTTTCAGCCGAAGCAAGGCTCTGGGAAACTGAGCTGTTAAAAGCACATAGAAACAATTTTGTTTCTCTCTTTATCCTCCCCTTAGGCAAAAACAGGCTTGAAGAGAACCCTGCAAAATTGCCTTTTTGTGTGTATGTTTGTTTAGCTCTTCAAAACTCACAAAAACTTAGTAGTTTGAACATGGCTATTATCATCTCACTTCTTAGGAAAAATACAACAGGGCACATCTGAGCTTATTTGGCAATATGCTTAATTGCTTTCCTCATGAGTGTATGCTCAATGCGACAGCTTTCCCCTTAAGGTGGTCCCAAAGGCATTTCCTTGTTCTTATGTAGATACTTGGGGCAATTCCACTTCAGCCCTGCTTTYGTGATGAAGAGGACCATTTACAGCACCTCAGACTCTTGGTTGCCAGCCCTGGTCATCACTTCCTTTTACAACCATTGGTCATTCTCTCACTTCTGTAATTCCATTAGATCTACCTTTGTGTCCTAGGCAGAGAGTTGTGAGGGGCACAAGATTCATCTATCCTTCGGTATCTCAAAGACAAAAAAGATGTAGTTTAACCTCCATCCCTTAAGTTATCACCCACCAGAATCTGAAATTCTAAGAGAATAAGAGAAAAGAGAATTCTAAGATAATAAGAGAAATATCTAAGAGAATAAGAAAATGCTAAAGATGACCATATTGCCTATAAAAAGGATAGTTCTTATTTTTATATATAATATTATTATAATTCACTATTATGGATATAGAATGTAACATAGTTGACTTGTATTACCAACTTATGAGAAGTGATTTAAATTTATAAACATATTCAACTTAATATAATAAAGCAAAATAAGTAAAACAGTAAAAATCAGAGTAATTTTTGAAACAGTTTAATTTGCATTGCATTTACCTTTGAAGAATAAATTAACCCATTCAAAAATAACAGACCGGTAAAACCTGCCTCTCATTTAGATATTTTCAGTTTCACATTGTTACCAGATCATTTGAACAACAGCACGAGAAATAAATTATAAATCTATGCTTTTGAGATATATTATTGTTTATCCTTTTGCAGTGATATTCRTTTGCCTACAAGTATAACAATCACTTATGTATTTAAAAGAGCTAATAAAATAATAATTCACTAGAAAGATTTGTAGACAACTTTTCACTAATGCACAAAACAGAGAAAGATGTGATTTAAGCTGGTAAACAAAAAAGAAATATTTCTGAAATTATTTCTGCCTTGTCAGTGACATTTTGAAATCTGTCACATCTTTATATTTTGCATAGTAGCTTTCTCAGTGACMGTGTGTGTATAGACAGGAGAAGTGAAGTATTTTCAAATTTTTCCAGCAATCAATTGATCCTGACCAATAACTTCATTGAATTTCTACCATTCTTCATCCCTATAGTAGAAGATCGTGCCAGAAAACTGTAATGAAAGTTGGTATTCACTCTTGCCTACCACCACTTTACATATGTCCTTCTCATCCTGAGGTAAGCTGAACATTTCAGCAATACCTCTCATACTCTGAATTTTGTTGTTGGCAGTTACTGATTGGAAAAGAAGTACCAGGTGGTTCAAGACAGTGTATTTTTTTTTATACCTCTCCTATTGGAAATGAAATGCTAAAAAAAGTAGGACTAACAAGAGACACTTTTTTAATATATATAAGTAATCATATATTTTAAACAAGATCACATGTTTAATGACCATGGTAATTTCTAATGTATATTCATCATTTTCTTATTATGCATATCAAAATATATTGGTAATTGGATATGTGAATATATTGTGAACAGCTTTTGTCCCACACCTTCATGAAGCATGACTAAAGTATTGAATGATTCAGAACATCCTACCACCTTCCTGTTTAACACTCCCTCTTACCAAAATTGTCATCAAAGGGATGACATGTTAACCCATTGCCTCTGGTTATTTGCCAGCACTGGGAAAGGAAATACCCTCCCATCAGGTATTTCTAAACAAGAATAAGATCCCCCCTGAGACTTCTTTCCTGTGGGATAAACACTCCCAGCTGTCTCAGAATCTCCTCATACAGCAGATGGTCCAGTCCCTACTTCATCTGTTGCTGAATTCACTTCAGTACTGAGTAAAGGGAAAAAATCATCTCCCTTTTCCTGGTGGCAACACCATTACTAGGACATCCCCAAATAACAACGGCTGCCTTTGCTGCAAGGGTGCATTGCAATTTCCCTTGCACACACACAAAAAAGCCCACTTTTTCACTGTGAACAGGGTACAGAGAAGCTGTGGAGTCTCCATCTTTGGAGATATTCAAAACCTGACTAGACATGGTCCTGGGCAATCTGCTCTTGTGAACCTGCTTGAGAAGGGGGTTGGAGCAGAAGATCTCCAGAAGTCTTTTCCAACACCCAACTATTCTGAGATTCTCTGATTCTGTAGATCTTCAGGAGGAAAGGTAATTAAAAATTCATCATACAGAGAAGAAAGATAGACAATATATTAAAACATTGAGATTCTTAGTTTAAATGCTAAAATACATCACACACTTAAGAGTAACATCCCAGCATCTCGATCATCTTGATCTCCATTTTGTTGCTTTTCTTCAACTGATGATGAGAAGAAAACACCATCTGGCCACAGTGACAGACACATTATTTCAAACACAGATAAATCACACGAAATTTTGTATCAGGCAAATGCATTTCACCGACACAAGAATTAAAATTTGTCTGAACTAATGTACTTTGAGTAATTTTAAAGAACAAATGCATAAAAGCAAACTAAAATATATCTGAAATATATGCCCATGACCGAAAAGATCAATGCAATCACAAAAAAATGAAATAATTAAAAACTAAAATCAAACAAATATCCATTTTCAAAACAGCAACAACTCTAAAATAGACAGTAATTGTATTGATGAATAAAACTGGACTGAAACAGGTCTCTACTTTCCTAAAGCAAGACAAAAGCATGAGCAATCAGAATTTTGTTGGCTGTTTCTCTAAAGTTATCAGTTCACAAAGACAATAAAAAGACTGAACATTCAAAACGGATTTAAACTTCAACAGATTCCAAGAATTGTCCATACTTAAGGAAATTAAGCATGTAGCTAAGTAGGAAAGAAAATAATAGCTGCAAAACTTCGGGGCTATCTTACCTTCCCATATATATGGTAGATTCAGAAAGAAGAAGTTGGGAAAGTGAAAAGTGTTGCCATGGAGATTCCTGGGAGTTATGCTGCTAATCCCACTGGAACTATAGTTATACACTTAACCTGTGTTTCTGCCAAATATGATTCTATAGCCTTATATGAAGTTACATTTAAAGGAAAAATCATCCACTAACTTGAGTGTTTTCAAAGTGAAATTAAGGTATTTATTCTAACTTTTGTCTCTCTCTTTCCTGCATTACAGGAAGAAAAAAAAATCATTAATTTTGCAAGTAAAAAGTACAGATAGAGTTATCTATCTTCAACAGCCAGTAAGAGAAGACAAATCAACAGTTTTGTCATGCATTCATATTTTATAACCTGTGATGCAAGATCCTGGAGGCCACAAATGTCTTGTCAAATTTGCTTTTCCTTTTGGCAGAGGTTAAAGATGATTACTGAGGGATTGCACTTTTATAGATGTTTGGTGAAAGATATACTACTCTCTCTACATTTATTTTCAAGAATAATCACTAGTCATTTTGAAGGCCATACCTATAAACCCAGATGCATGTAAATCCCTGCCAGTCACAGCCTACACTTCAGGTTTAGTATGCCACCATTTAAAAGATAGTAGAATAAATTCCAGTAAATGAAAGTAATTGATAAAATGATCTGGCATCACTTTTTATATAATAATATGGAAAATGAAATGTTGAATATATGTATGCTAATTTTATAGCAAAAAATCTCTKCAGTATTTTAATGTCTTAAGCTTATGACTTAGAGACAATGCTACCTCAATACAATACAGATAAGTACCTTACCTACATATCATACAATGGCAATCAGTGATTTTAAAGAAAAAAAGAAAAAATAAGAAAAAAGAGAAAAGAGAAAAGAGAAAAGAAAAAAAAGAGAAAAGAGAAAAGAGGAAAGAGAAAAGAGAAAAGCTAAAAGAAAAAAGAAAGAAGAAAAAAGAAAAAAGAAAAAAGAAAAAAGAAAAAAGAAAAAAGAAAAAAGAAAAAAGAAAAAAGAAAAAAGAAAAAAGAAAGAATTTAAGAACTGTATTTAATATCTTTAACTGTATTTATATCTCCTTGAAAAAAAACCCTTAGTGTTAGGCCTTTGGAGAGGGAACATATTCATTTCCTTTGTAAATTTTACAGACAGTCACAATTTATATTAAAAAATTACAAAATTTACAATACAAAATTTATTATGTTAATACAGATTAATATATTGTCAGATATCAAGTATTTAGAATTGAATGCATGCTATGTGACTTTGCCTCATTAACACTAGGCTGGCAYACAAAATCAGAAAAGCACTGTATAAATTGTACTGCGACTGAAATGTGAAAAGGAAAGGAAACATTTTCTTGAATAGTTATCTTTTTATCCCTCCATATACTGAAAGAAGTTTTCTATTTTTTTCTTATAAGTTTCTTTACAGGAGAAGTTGGTAAAAACTGAATTTCCTTGACAAATATCTAGAGTGATTTTTTTATTTGTAGTATACAACAGGAAGATCTTACCTTATTGTGATAGGGATGAGTATACCTTTGCTAATGGACTGATTAAGGGATACAGTCAGAATATTCTGAGACTGTCCACAGCTGAATCGAACTGTTGGTCTGCCTTCCACTAAATACAGGTGAAGAAACTGTTCTCCAAAATTCTTTTCACCAGCTTTGAAAACATAAAGAGACACAAACAGACACATAAAGAGACACTTACATTTATGCTTTTGAAAGTGTAAAAGCTTTAGAAAAGACTCCATATTACTGCAACACCAACACCAACTTCTGTACATCTACATCACATTGAAGATACTCCTACCATATATAGAACATTGCCTCAGTGACTATGAGAACACAATAAAACTTTGTATCAATATCTGATAACAGGCTCAAGTAAAAGAAAAAAATCWATACCTCTATGCTACTTTATTTGTGCAGTCTCTACCAAGATTTTCAAAATTACTTTGTTCTCCTAACATTTTTAATTATAAATGTTCTCAGATCATGCCAACAATGTAAAGATTAGAGTCAAAAGAAGGTAGCTGCAGAAAATGCTGACAATCAGCTGGCAACATCTGTATGATGTAAAATAAACAGACAAAATATAATTCTTAGGAAAGTGTTAGTAGTGTGTAAGTGTATCTAAGTGTATCTGTTTTTGTATTAAACAAAATGTTTACAGTCTATTAAAATTATGTACAAGCAAACTTTCCTTGGATTAGTTTGTTTCCCACATATGTAGATGTATTTTATAAATTATTTATAGCCTATCTTTTTACCCATTTTTTAACAATATATCTAATCTTTTGAGAGAGTCCATAAACAACAGTCAATCAGTGCTTAGTATTTATGAGTCTCAACATTGACAAAATCCTTTTCAATAAAGGTATTAAATGTGAAAATGCTGACATGCCCAGCTCTGTTAATCCTTCTTGTTTTTTGTCCATTAGTTAGCCTACAAGTAATAAAAGTTTTAATGAAAGCAGCTGTTTTCCTCCATATCTACAAGTAACAAGTTAAACYTGTTTTCTTTATATATGCAAATGTGTATATCTCTATCTATGTCTATATATCTACATCGAACTTTTTTCTCTTTTTATAGGTACTTCTATATATACAGGGATGTGAACAAATGGAGAAGGCATATATCTTCTTTTCTGATCCTCACTGGTTCATGTAGTAGACAAAGACATATACAAGATTGAATCCTTCTATGCTTTCCCTTCAAAACACTTATAAGGCATTCTTTCTGATTCCAATCCATTTGTACTTCAAAATCCTCTTGTTTGAGACTTCCCACATTACGTAAATGCCATTAACTATCTGACAGAGAAACAGATCTAACTTCACCATCTGGTAAAATCAGGTATGATTATAAAATGAATTATCTAAAAGTAGGCTAAGTTAAAAAAATCAAAATGAGTAATTATTTTATATTAGTTTTTTTTTTAAATTAATGATTTTTCTAAAATTATTTTTAGCAATAAAATACACCTGAAAGAAGCAGATCATTGTGATTTTCCTTCTGTTTTTATAAACCCTTTTGTAAAAGACAGGATTTTGCCTTATCAAAGCGTGAAACTTGATGTAACCTTAACCAYAGAGTAAAAGTTAACATCAATATATTAATAGACTATGAAAACATTGGGAATGTTAATCCTCTTTTTACAGTTCTRTAGGTCTGGCGAGCCCGCTAGACTCCAGGGAACTTGTTCTGCTGACAGGCCACTTCTCAGCTGTTTGATAGCAGCAGAGCTTCAAAGAACAAGAAACAGAAGCAGGAGTTGCACTACTATTAAAGAGGGGATAGCTGACAGCAGCAGCCTCTCTTCTGTAGTCATTARAAGGGAAGAAGAAAGAGAGCAAGCAGCAAAGAAGAGGGTGAAGAAAAAACATAGGGAGCGTATGAACTCACAAAGTATTGCATGTTTGCTTGACAGAATTACAGAAGAGCTTGGCATCTGCATACAGAGCTAAGGAACTAAAGAATTCTGGAAGGCCTCTGTAGAAATCATTTTCTTTTATAAATACACATATTACTCATATACAAAACTCTGGAGAGATTTTTTTTTTTACACAGGAGTGTAACACTGGATTTTACATTTGTACAAAATGGTATGTGGATATTGACAAAGAAACTCACAGCAATCTTTTGCATCCTTTCAGAAGAAGGGATCTAATTATGGGAAGAGAGAATATTCACACAAGAAAGCAGAAACAATGGAAAGGAATTGGCGCTACTGAAAGGGGAAGATAGCCTAAGTAAAACTAAGTAGGAATGTAAAGAGAAGGTGTGATTAAYGCCGAACATGGTAGCACAGTTCTACAAGATAAATTGTCCACATGCTCTCACCTACTTTAGGTGGTTCTGTTCAACATTCAGGATGAGATACAGATTTTTTTTTTCACCTTAGAAGAAATCTAACCTTTCTTTTACTACTTTCTTGTAGTACCCATTGGTCACTGAAGGAGTGGGATCTTCTGCATCAGGTAAAGCCCATTTTTAGGGATAAYAAGAGGAAGAAGGAGAAAGCAACTGTGAGCCAGCAAAGAAGTAGTTAAGTATCCCAGAAAGTTAGGTCACCAGCTGCCATAACAGGGCAACCCTACGTTCCCATTGAGAGAGCAGTTTGAAGCCATATCAGAGTGAAATAAATTCTAATTGACATGCAGTAATTACAGTTCAAGCTAGATGCCTCCGAACAGGGACCATGTTTGAATAAATCTCTAGGTAGTTATAGACTTCTGGTCAGGGATCCACCCCATAGTTCTGAACCAATCATGGTATTAGAGTTCAGGGTCACTCAGATCCAAGTTGGTCCTTTCCATAGTCTCCACGTGTGGTCTTTATTTCTTACTCCATTTCTGCATGGTTGTCCTGCATAGCTTTATACCCTTATCTTGTCTCTTGGAACCAGTATTTGCGGTTATTTTTTTCTGCAAAGTTGTCTGACTCTTTTGCTTCCTTATCTTGTACTCAGGAATCAGTCTTGTGATTCCTTTGTTTCTTTCTTCTGTCTYCATTGTTAAAGTCCATCTCCCCACCGGTGCTTATTGATGCTAAACTGCTTACTTCTCTCTAGCACAACTATGAAGACTGAACTAGAAAACATTTGAATGATAAAATAGTAAAAATCTTACAATAACCCTCCTACCAACTTGGGGAATAGGCTCTGAGGATGTGTCCGAATGTATCCTGGGTCAGACTGAGAACTGAACATGTCCCATTGCCTTCTGACTTCCCTCGTCCCTTTTCTCTGGGTGCATGAAGGGCAAGGTGGGAGTTGTGACATATTTCATGGAGGCCTTTGACACAAATAATTGTAAACACAAATGCATCATTCTCCACTAACACTACTCTATATTTCTGGAACGTGCAAAGATAAGTGCTCTGAAGAATGAAACTCTCATAAGGAAACCTCTGTAAACACAATACCATACTAGCAGTTTTTGGAAGGAAGTATAAAGCGAGGAGCTGAGCAGCTATTAGGTTATACATATGGTTAGTGCATTATCTAGAAGATAAAACCTATCTTTTGATAACATATTTCTATTAAAATAGAAAACATATCTATTATGAAAAGAATAAATCAGGCCAGATAATCAAAAACAGAAAAAAACCTTTTGTTTGTTATAACATTAAAAGATTTCAGGTCACATTTTGAAACCCAGTAAACACAAATGATTTTCAGGTTTTGGCTATAGTAGTTTAAACAAAGTGTTAACACTTTTAAACAAAGTGTTATTCAGATAATAATAAAAGGCATCATTAAATAATTAAACAACCAAATAATTATATTTTAACCCTGACATAAATATTTACATTGTACAGATAAACTCACATGTATGACTTTTAGATTAGTATGCAAATATCAAGAATAAGTAAAAAAAAATTAAATCATTACAATTTCTCTGTGTAGATAAAATCTAAGTTGCAGTGAAGACAGAATGTGCAAAATGATCTCATATTGTGGAAAAAGAGCAGATGTGTCATATAGACTGCACACACTCATATTTTTCTAACTTGCTCTGTATTCAAGACAAAAAAAATATTTTCCGTTATTTCCATTTGGATAGAAATTACAAGCTAAAATATATACCAAAAAATTCAACTGTCAGGGCAGTCTATTTCTCTTGTTGACATGCAAAAGGTGTATTGTTTCAGAAGTTCATGCCATTCAGTGAAAAAGGAAATAGCAAGAAGCAGAATTCTTATAAACTATTAACAAATATCATTCTAAGACTGCACYAGTACTCTCCAGGGAACATGAAAGTACCCTCTTCAGTGTGAAAACAGAAAAATCTCTGAAATACAGAAAATTTGCAGAACTTCTGTAAGTCAAAAAACTTTGGAACAAAAGTCAGAATTATAACAGAAAGTGAGTCTCTACCCAAGGATGGAGAAGCTGCTTCTCTCTAATAAATTGCTTGCAGCTTTCTGCACATTTGAATTTTATAGCTATAACAAAGTATTATTGGAGTCATATGTTTGCTGTGTTCTTCCTTGTCAGGAAGCAGCATTTTCAGTTGTAAGTTGTGTTTCACTAAGTCATAAATTAAAGGACTTTCCAGAGTAATGTGAAGAACTATCCTTCGAATTTTATAATGCCTCATGTATTAGAATACCAAAAGGCTTCTCCTGCATTTTAATGAGAAATTCTGCTGCTGAATAGAACATGCCAGCTGGATCTACACTGACGTTAATAAGGACCTGATGGAGCTAAAACTGCTACTTAAGTTCAAGTATCATTGATACTCACTGTAAAGAATAGTGCYATTTAAAGCAGTTGTTTTCACTGTCAAGTACAGAGTTGTCAGACCACTTGCTTCCTGCCCAGATGCAGTCTCGGTCTCAGATGTTAGAGAAGGTAATTCTAAGTAGGAATTTCCACTGAAGGATGGAAAAAACAGTGCTGCATCTGCAATGAAAGAAAAAACCCCAATAATATAATTGTGTTTATTTAATACAGTATAAAAACAACTACATTTGAAAATACTCATTCTTTTGAATACCTTTACATTGTGAAATCCAAAAGTCTGCATTTTGGAAAACAACTATGCTATTGGAAGCTATACATATAAATTATTTTAACTGTAAAAAAAATCGAGTTAAAAGTCTGAAAGATATTGAAGCACTTGTATACCACTAAAAATGGAAAGACCATTACATAAAAGGACTACTGTTACAAGTTGTGATAAAGTAAGAGTTCAAAGGATTGTATCACTCATTCTCTTGTTTACAGACATATCCATGGAGAACTTTTGTTCAATGACACATCCATCAAATATTCATATTTAATTTATTATTAACAAATATAGGTTTCCTTAATTGTTAGAATACTTGAATGTTCTGCCTGCAAATTATGATGAAAATGCCTAAGAGCAGCACATAGTGTCTATCCTTTCAGGAGGGCAATAGACTATTCCTTCCTTTCAGCAGATATATTTTTCTAGACAGCATGGACTACGATTTCCTTATATAAACAAACATCTGATTTAYAACATCTGAGTAAAATATAGTTTTTAACAGTCAGCAATGAGGCATAACAGCCAGAAATGGGGCAGAGGCTATCTTTAAAGTATTTCTATAGGGCTTTCTAAAACAAAGAGGCAAATTACAATTTTTGGCTTTGGACATTGGTCAAATAAGCCATATTTGGGAAATTTCAAAAGACTTGGCAAACTTGAAGGACAGTTTTATGAAGCAGCATATCTTAAACTCTGAAGTTGTTCATTGTGTCTTAAGTACATTCTCAATCATTTTACTTCTGATTATTTTGATTATCAAGAATGAGGTACAAAATTAGGAGGAGAAAGAAATGATTTGCAAAAGAATAATAAGAAATCTAGCTGGCTTGCTCTAAGAAACCAAACTGATATGTAAGATCATCAGACCTACGACTGAATTTTACATACAGAAAATACATTTAACATGAAATAAAGAACTGTTCCCATTCCTTTTGATGCTAAATAATCACAAGTGAAAACTTTAAATATGAAGGCTYACCACTCACAATTTTTATTAATTATTTTTGTCATTATAGTTTTGTGCAGAGGCATAGGTGGAATAATAATACCACCCATGCAATAGGAAATAAAAATAATCAAGGTTAGGAAGAGTGTCTTCCCCAAGCCTTAAGCTTTCTATTCGATCAATTCTCTTTGAAGGCAGTCCAGATTCATCAGCAGGAATATGAATAAGGAATGAGGAACAAAACAGGGAATATGAGTCAGGTAATATTTCTGTGAAGAAGTTCCTAATCTAATTAAATGAAACTATTCAAGGGATTTGTGACTGATGCTTATGCAGAAGCATGAATAACACGTGAGTGTGCTTTTTCAGAATTTTTATTCTCTCAAGAGTAAGAATGTAAGAATGAATGTGACTATATTTCATTGTGTGTTTATTTTTGGGGGGGGGGATAAATCTGTTTTGTTCTCTGTCATCTTTTTCGGGCTTAAGAAGAACAAAAGAAGAACAGAAGAATAAGACCAAATCAAAACACACTAATCATGGTTAAAAAAGAATGCTTCAGAAGTGAATTAATTAAAAAAAAATAAAATAAAGGATAGGAATAGAATGCAAGACAAAAACCAAAAAAAAMCCCCTTTTGTTTCCAAATCAGTAGGTCTGGAAAAGTTAGGGTTGTTGGACAAAATGAGAAAAATATGAGATGAAAATATTCTACTGGGTGAGAGAAGGGGTGGAAGAAGGTACATCGAGTAAAGAGACAGAAGCAGATCTCAATAGAACTTAGGAGAAAGCTGTTGTCTAATTAAACTCAGCCTTTCATGGAAAACAGAGATCCTTCACAGAGAGGTACTGTCTACACAGGAAATGCATTTATTTAGCAGTATTCTTCTTCAAATATAGTGTCTTCTGAAAACTCAGTGTCATACAGCATTCACTATACAGCATATCTTGCAGCTAAAGCTATTAAAAAGTCTTTATTAAGCAGTTCTCAAAAACACTAAAATATGAGGGTAAGTGTTCACATTGTAGATTCCACTTTAAAAAGATTATTGTGTGGTTTATTTCAGTTTTCATTTTTTCCCCACTCACTAAAATCTGGAACATATTTTTCATTTCACAAAAATTACTCTAATGATACGTGTCATAGTATGAAAATAAAAGAATAACAGAACATTGAGATCTTTCCACAGACAAGATTTCTCATATAATAAAGGAAAAGAATGTGTGAAATAGAGTCATGGTCTTGAAATTATAATTTAAAGGTTTGCATCTTCTGATTTACTAGGATTTTAACTATTCATTGTTCAACCTATATTTACATTTTATATTTATTTTGTTAATGTAAGTATATTCTCCAAACTCTAATGCTGCAGTTTGATGAATAGTTCCTTTACGAAGCAAGCAATTCTTCTTAATCCAGATCTGTTTTACCATGCATCCTGCAGACATCAGTATTGGCACAAGTAACAGACTATCTAAATAGCTAGAATGAAGAGCAAGGAAAGAAGGGCTTGCTAAACCAGCACTGGTTATTGAATTATGTCCTACAAGAGCATGTGTAGTTTTGGCAACCGCACTCATAAGTCACTTACTGTTGTATTTCTTTGCCCTGTGAACTCTGCCTAAAGCTTGCAACTAGAAGGCCATAATTCTTAACAACAGCTTGCATCATTAAGACTTCCAAGAATATTAAGTTTTAGCATTATGTTTCTAACAGGCTGTAAGGGGGAAAAGAAGCTAAACGACCAAAATAAGCTGTTGTGTTAATATATATAAATATCCAATTGAAATTTAGAAACAGAAAGGAGAAAAGTACATGTTACTAATTATGATTTAACAGTTTCAACTGAATTCTCAAATTTTCAGCTGAGAAAAGAGGCTAGCTGGGATATAATTTTTATAATTAACACACAGCACATTAATAAAATATTTAGAAAAGTTTGACAAGTGTCTATTATGATCCTAATTCATTCTGCCTTAGCTAGGAAACAAAGAAAAGGGGGAAAATACATGGTTTTCCACTACTGGTAAATTGGAATCTGCCTGCTTCCACTTTTATGTATGGTTTTTAATTTGCACCATTTGCATTTTGTGACAATTTTGGCTTAGTACCAAATTCTATTCATAGAAAAAAAAGAGACTTTTCTAGTCTAGAAGGTAGTAGGATCCATCGAGTGCATAAGCCACAGCTAAGCAAATAAAAGAGAAATATGTAGTAAGGATGACTATCACTTAGGGAAAAAAATAGAAAGGGAAATAGGGCTTTGTCATCTCCTGGTAGGAGAGAGAATTGTCCAAGCTCTCTATAATCATAGATAACTCACCGTAATTACCATAGATAACTGTCTTATACTGCCCACATCGTAGGTAACTATATCAAAGCTCTTTGGTCTTCTTTAGCAAAGAAAAGGAATGGATAATTCTAGATGTGACTCACCTCAACTTGCAATAAACAGCTAAAATGGTCTGATTAAATTAGATTTAGATGAATCACAACCTAAAACTGCTTATTTCTCTCCACTGACTATAAAAGATTTTCAGGGTCACTAGCTCAACTGCAGATATCCACAAAAAAATATCCGAGCAATTCTCAGTCTTGATGGAGGTCAAGCTTAAGCAAAAAACAAGCTGCTTGATACAGTAGTTTTAGATGAAAGGTTACAGACCTGGAATTTAAAGGGTGTCAGAAGGGTTAGTTGGGGCTCCTCCCATGATTAAATCCTCTGATTTACTTTATTCAATTACATTGGTACACATGCTTTTGACAAAAACCTGAATATTGATAGATACTTCGATGACCAGCACTGTAAACCTTTTACAGATGATTCTGAAAGAACCAAGAATGGAGGCATTCCCAGCAAGCAAACAGATTAACAGGAATGTCAAGGGACTAATGAAAACGTGACTTGCTGTATCTCACTGAAGCTCACAGAAAATCTCAAACCAAAGGCAACCAAATTTAACTGCTTGAGAGTAAAGTATTCTTTTAGCTTGGTCCATGGTGGGCAGAGAATCAAATTCAAATAAATGTGATTCAGAAAATTCCTTGAGATAAGTTTGATACAGAAAAAAMGTACTTGGGTATTTCATAAAGCATCACATACATCTGTAATAGCACAGAAAAGCAATAACAATCTATTCAATGACTGTAACTTTAGAAATCTAAGAAATAATTAATTAGGTGACTTCAGCTGTTTCCAGGCAATAAAATATGAAACAAAATAAAACATGAAACAAAATAAACCTCGCCCTGGCTTCTTTCATTTTTTTCCAACTCACAAAAACCTTCTCACTCTTGTAGCTGAACTCCTACATTATGAAGCAAAGATTCCTTGCAGAATAAAWCATAAATTTTTTCTTTACCAGGCCAATCTAATGCCTCATTGATAATGTTCTCTCTGCTGTCAAGTGGGAGATCAGAATTCAGATCACAGGCTTAATCTCTTACTTCACAGACTGCTTGGGTCTTAGAATGACAGAAAAACATGATCTCTTAATCATGAGAACTCAGAGGAGGCACTGAGAGACAACAGGTCAAATACACAGTCCTTAAGAGTGATATTCTTATCATTCTACATCATTTTCATTGAAACAATCTGCCATACAAGAGTAACAGTATTATATGAAAAGAATTATAAAAAATCTGGGAAAACAACATGTATCATGCCATTAAAAATCTCTTCTGAGTTTCCCCAACATCTTGGTTAATACGTCTCTGAGAAGATACACTGAAACACAGAGGAGAAGAAGGGATGAGCAAGGTTTGGCTTCCAGTGTGAGAAACAGACTAGGGCTCCCTATCCTGGGTAAAACCTACAGAGGAAAAGGTTAATACGTAAAGATGATTCTGTCTTAGAATTCAGGATTTTTCAAAGAGTGTATAGTTACTTTGTGCAATTTGTTGACACAGGACATTACGCGGGTCGAAAATATAAATGATTTTGAGAAAACTAGAGCTAAATATAGGGAAAATATAGGGAAGACAAATTCAACTAGACTAGTAGGTACAGTAGAACTGTAACTCAGGAAATTTACAGACCAGACTTGTTGCTTAAAGCAACAGCGACAGACACTGTTGATTACTCTCCATTCTAAGCATTTGTTACTGGTCTCACTTACAGAACAGTATGGAACCAGATGAGCCATCAGACTAATCTGTCTGGCAGTTTTGGCTCTGCTCTCCTCATCATTACTCAGATCACAGCATGGAAGATAAAAAATATGTACACTGTTTATCAAAAAAGAAATTAATGATTCCATTGTTATCTAAAACACAGACTGCATTTACCTACTGCCTAGATTTAGAGTTAGCCTCTGCTTTTGACACTAGCTGCATTGCAGTAAGTACAATCTTTGTAGATCAACCCAATACAAATAAAGATTTTATGAGTTTTATTTCACAAAGAAAAATCCAAAAAAAAAAAAATCCCATAAAACCTCACAGACTTAAGAAATTATTTCCTTAAATACCCCTATTCAACATTTAGCCACATGTTTACCTAATAGAACTCACAGTGAAGCAGCTTTACATTCATATACTTTGGGAGGCAGAATGACAAAATGAATCTACTTCTATATTCCTATTTTGTGAGTCTTTTTGTTCCTCTTCAGATTTCACATTTCAGGAAGGTAGATGACATTTTTTTTTTTGGCCTACACCCTCCGTGGCTATCAACCAGCCCCGTTACAGCTTCATCAGTTTTCAGCAGGTAGCAACTCAGTAACTTCAGCCAAATTCTGTTTATTTGTAAGCGGGAGAAAACAATCTGTCTCATAGAAAAATATGAAGCTTATGCAATAATGGCTATAAGGCAAGTTGTGGAGTTCAGCTGAAAGATGCTGTATAATTATTAAATGGTGGTATTATTTATGGATATTACAGCGACTGGAAACATTGACAGGAGTAAGCAAAAAGCAAATAACTCAGTTCAAAAAGCAAATACCCAGTTCAACAAGATTTTTTTGAAAAGAATGACTGCAGTATCACAACATGAGAAGGTATATAAAAAAAGTATATTGAGGATAAATCACTAAGTAAACATGCCCTGTTACTCAATCTGTCATTTTTGGGTGCTAGCATCTACTGTGTGGTGAAAATTGGAACAACCCAGTCATTGTCAGTCCAAATCTACATACAAAATTAGCATCTCATTTTGCTAGTATCTATTGTTAGCAGAAACTACCTAGTAACTCATCTCTTCCTGTCTCATTACTTTTACCTCCACAATTTATATTTTGTTCTTATGAGTCTTCAATTTTTGAAGTGAAAGAATCCTACTAATTGCAGCACTTTCTACACGGAGGTTCATATTTTTGCTTTATTAGATAAAATGAAGACACTATTCTAAAGAGTTCAGGATTTAGGGACTTTGTCTGAAATAGCCTCTGCTTTCCAACTAATTGTGTGGTTAACTCTTTCCCCAGATACGGCATAAAGGAAATATACTAACAAAGACTTTATTCAAGCACATATTTGCAGAATCTTTATTCAACTTTATTGCATATACATCAGACGAAAATCACATCTATGCGGGAAACAAAGGTCCTTCTTATCCTCATTTATATTTTCCAACCTTTCCCAATTAAATGGGAAAATCTCACGGTAAACTTTTAATATCAATCCTTAATTTACACCAGAGTTCTAATAACACACTATCATACTATTTTGATAAATGGCTTAATTTAAGGTTATTGCCACATGTATCATGGCAAATTTTAATGAAGCAAGGACTTCTAAAAATCTTTTGAAGATCACTCAATATATTTGTTCTGCAAGATATCACAGAAGGTCTACAGGAACACCAGCTTTCACATTTTTGATTCTAGTCTAATGAACTGGTAAAAAACCTATTGTTTAGGGGAGGGAAAAAAAGCAGCTGTCAGAGTATTTTTTGAAACTCAAATTTCCATAATGCGAATGTATTAGAAGTAGAATATTACTCTCTGTGATGAGAATTGTCTTGTAACATAATTATCATCCAACAGCTTCGTTTTCTGTTATTGTAACGCACATCTCAGCTAGAGGTGTTCACATCATACTTGTATGTTTCTAACTCTCATGTTTATAAAAATTCTAGAGCCTTTTTGCTTTATAAGATAGTAATGTAATGTCAGACACTTTATTCTTATCTTTGCCAGCTAATTTTAATTTTATTCTCTGCAATTGTCCCTGGACATATAAATTAACACTACTTTCCCTAAGGATCAGAGTGATACATGCAGAGTAATTGTCTAGAAAAATTTAATTCGGAGAAATATTCAGACTTTTCAGTGTGATTCATATTTAATCAGTTGAAGTGGAATTTTCCATCTGGGTAACACTGGAGACAAATATTTTTGTAGGTCTGACCCCAGGTAATAGATGACCAGTATTATGTGTAAAGTAAAAGCTATAAATTTAATTTGAGGCACACTGACTACATTTAATACGTTCATAAAATAACAGTATATATGCACTGCCACACTACATGGCTAGACTTTCCTAGGAGACTACTATTATTTAGTCATAAAGATGCAGAATCGTTCTAAATTAAGATAAAAAAAAATTAAAATCTTTACTATTTTTCAAGATACAGTTGCAGAACCCATTTCCAAAACAAGTCAACTTAAAAGTTATTGATGAAAAGTGCACACAAACTAACTTCTCAGCTCAAAGCTGGTTATTTTATTTGGCCATTTTTATCACTATGCAATTTTTTTTTCTTAGTATGTGCTGCTTCCAGTAATTAGGAGAAGATCTCTGTAATATTATGCACTTTTCACACTTGTCTCAAAAGGGAACTATCAGACCTAAAATTTAGATAGAAAATACAGATATAACTTATATAGTAAACTCCATTGTTAAAGATAGAAGGTAACCACATGAATTTACATACAATGTATTCAGATTATTTTCTATGTCTAGACATAGAAATGTTTTAGTAACTCATAATCATTATTTTACTAAGAAAATCTTTCTGAATAGCAACTTCTCAAAAAATCAGAGGAGGTTTAATCATGCTAATGCATTCCTATCTTACAGGACATCTTAAAAGATGCTAAAATGCAGCAGTAAAGTGACATTATAATCACTGAAAAACGAGTTTTGAGTCCAGAAGTGTTTTTAAATGCAGTACATATACAGGGAAGAAAACCCAGCACAGAAGAGAGAAATCTTTCACTGAGATATAAAAGGCAGATGGAATTAGTCTCTTAAGACTGAATAGGAAAAAGAAAATGATACACTTGAGTGAACTACTTAGATCACAGCCAAGTGTGTCTATCAGAAGTACAAATTGTGCTGGACAAACTTTCTCTTTACTTCAGATGACCTTATTGGACTTCAGTTGCGAAGAACAGACCTTTCTACCATACCTAGAATACACATGAATGGAAGGACTCAGAGAAATCATTTCTGGTTACAGGTGAGGGGAGCAATTGCCTTGTTGAAGCCATTAAAAACTACTGAGCTTGGACTGAACAGCAGTGTTCCTTCCCCTTTGGATTTGGATCCACGCTTTGTACAAACAAAGGACACAAAATACTTTGGCACACAAGAACACACAGATGAACAACTCTATGTTGTGCTTGAAATTTGCATTTGTCTGCCAGGACATACGTATTTCCTGACAAGCCAGAAAGCACAATTTGGTACAATTTATTACGCTTTCATTAGAAGCTTACTGTTTATAAATCAACTGTTCTTTTCTCCCAGCTAATGCTGAGGTCATTTCAAAAGCAAGCTGCAGCTTGTCATAATTATACTGCTTTTATTCTTTTTTTAAATATAAACAGCACAATAGGAATAAAAAGTGATTTATTTCTTTAAAGTTGAAAAAATCTGACATATTCAATCAGAATATTATTACATTTTACACATGAAGCTGGGAAAACAGTAAGATTCAACACAGTGAACTAAGGTACAGGTAATTTCTCAGATATTTATGCAAAAGGTAAACACACCTGAGAGACAAATATTAATTTCTCATTAGATTTTGCAGAACTATTCAAGTTTCAATTCAATAACTGTACACCAATAAGAAAAAAGAAATGAATTAATTCCTTGCTTTTAAAAGCAAGAATTTCTGATTACCTTCTCTTTCCTCAGCATGATTTGGGATGCATATTCTCATCAACACCATGATTTTGAGATTAATAACTTACCTCCTGTCTGATATTGATTTTAGATTTGGCTTCAGCAGTTTTTCAGCTAGCGGCTGGTCAAATGAGAACTGTACTGAGGTAGAGAGGAATGCAAGAGGTAAGATGATAAATGGTACTATGTCATTTCAAAGATTCAGTATCTCCCAAAATATCAGGGATAGAAACTCTGCTCCATTCATCAGTAGAAAGCTAAAGAAATTTCCAGCTTTTCAGTTAGTATTTTTATTTTTGACTCTAGAACTCCTCAGAAAACCTTATCTAACAGTATTATCTAATGGTGATGAGCCGGCTCTTGTTTTACTCAAAACAAATGATCTATGTGCTACAACAGCCATGAATTTCCAGAATGGGTTCAAAAATAAAATACCCCCTCATACAAATTAGTATAACTTTTACACCATTTCCAGCAAAACAGAGCTACAATCATACCTACAGGTATTAAACAACCCAGCTTTCAAGGATTGCTGTCTTGTCCTGTTTTTCATTTATCACTGACCTATAGAAGATACATATTAGATGACAAATTCTCAGTCATACTATACCAGCTTAATGTTGTGACCTAACATGCCAAAATCTGAAAATCTTTCATTTGCTGTTAAAAATTACTAGTGCTAAAAATTACCAATAATCTAGAAGAAAATAAACAGTTCAAAGTGCCAGTTATTTGCCATATTAACTGGAATTTCAAGAACTTATGCAGTTCAGAAAGTTTAAAACATTTTTTATTGCCACCATTTACAAGATATTCCTAGGGGGAGGGAGTTTAACATCCCAGGGTAAATTTTGATGAAATGACTGTTATAGAAATATATTTCTAGGCCATCTGGAAAGACGCCTGCAATGCCTTGTGTTGTCACATTTAGAAATAGTCTATCTCTAGCAGAAGGTATCTCTGATAATGAAAGAAATCCCCTTGCTCAGCCTGTGTCACTGGAAATAATGATAACTGGGAAGGTCCATCCATTTGACTCCTCAGATTAAACATGGAATTTTTAAAATAAACATGGGAACATCCCTACTGACCGACAACTGTAAGAAGTGCTAGAATGGGCCCCTCACTACAAGAAGTACACGGAGGTGCTGGAGCATGTCCAAAGGGTAATGAAGCTGGTGAAGGGGATGGAGCAGACACCTTATGAGGAGCAGCTGAGGGAGCTGGGGTTATCTGGCCTGGAGGAAACTCAGGGAAGATCTTATTGCTCTCTACAACCACCTGAAAAGAGGTTGTGGTAAGGTATATCTTCTCCAGAATGACTACTGAGAGAGGACAGGAGGAAATGGCCTCAATTTGTGCCAGGGGAGGCTTGGGTTAGATTTAAAAATTTCTACACAGAAGAGTGGTGAAGCATTGGAACAGGCTGCCCAGGGACGTGCTGGAGTCCCCATCCGTGGCAGTGTTCAGGAAATGTGTAGATAAGGTRCTTAGGGACATAGTTTAGTAGGCATGGACGTGCTGGGTTTACAGTTGGACTTGAAGGTCTTTTCCAACCATAAAGATTTTATCATTCTATCAGAATCTAAAACAGAAATTCTGAGAAAAAAATGAGACAGCGGTCCATTTTTTCAGCCCATTACCAAAGATAACACAGGGGATAGAAAAGGAAGTATAGAGGATATCAATAAAATCTCTAGAATCTTTGTGAAAAAAAAAACTCTACATAGCACCATATGTTACATAGTGAATTAGCAAAATCAGTTTTTGCTTCATGAACAAAGTTGAAGCAACACTTTCAATTCTTTCATCCAGAGACTGTGGACTTCAACTTGCTTCATGCAAGTGAAACGTCTTTCAAGACCTCTGTTCTATAGCAAAAAACAATCACCAACAGCCACCAACAGTCACCAACAATCACTTTTTAATATGGCATGCAGCTTTAATAGAGGGGAATTTTATTAAAAGTCACTGCCATGGGTTTTGCTGCTTCATCTTTGAGATCTACTTGCACTACAGAAGTATTCATTATCTATACATTTTTCTCACTCTAATGAGCAATTGCATAATAACCTTACAGCAATGTCACAGCTCAGTCACTAACAGCACATCATGTTATGGTTTTCTTCTACATGATAAAGACAAAACAGTGAATTAATAAAGCAGTAATGACATCCCATTTATAGCCATTTTTAAATACACGCTCTCCATTTGCCATACTAAAATTTCCTTAACTATAAATAATATTCTATCAAGTTACTTCATTTTTAAATACAGAAAACATGAGTATGTGAGAAACAAAAAYAAAGCTGAAATGAACAAACATTGGGCCTAGCTAAGATACAGTTTTGGGCAGTAGTAGCACTGATCCTTCTTCTAAAAGAAACATAAACTCAAAACTTGCTGAAAGGAAGATAACATCAAAATATGTTCACTAGAATTTGCCCCAAGATAAGTAACATTTGCCCTTGTGTTCTGTGATATCTCTATATTATTACAGGCTCATTCTCTATCTTTATTTTGTTTTTTTTCTCTTTGTACCATATTTTACCCTGAGTCACACCTCAGGTATTTTCTTGCTAACAGTCTCAATGCTGATGCATTTCAGATTGGGAAATGTAATTGCCTTTCAGGGGTTTTATTACATTCGTTTACTAACATATCTCCTAAAAAGTACCATAATAGATAAACTGCAGGTAAATGATCCAAGACAGATTTAATCTAATTTATCTACTAAATCACTTTAATTGGTTTTGACTGTCAGCTGTTACTTCTACTTTTTTTAAGACAAAAAAGAACAAAAATTCTCATTAAAAAATGCCATTTTCCTGAAGCTAAATAACCTCCCACAACCTCAAAAATAACTGATCAGACAAGTATTTTTTTTCAGTGCGGTACCTGAAGAAAAGAGCTCACAGAATAATCAAGTGTCATTAATATACGCTTCCAGTTTGCAACTTTGGTTGTGAAAGACACAAAATAACAAGCACCTGTCATTTTGAAAAGAGCTCTTAACCTTCCTGTATTATCTAATGGCCAGCAGTTTAGGGTGCAGTTGAGAAGTCTTGTTTAGATTTAAATTCACATTTATTTTAATGTACGTTTATAAAATATTAAATTGCCATTTGGTTAATTTTTTCTACAATACTTACAGATGACTGAAATTGTGCCATACAGGCAAAACCATGAGTTTGTGAGAACATAAAGCTAAATATGATAACCACTGCAACCACAAAGTGTAGACAGCTATTATTAACAATATATGTAATCATAAAAATATATTTAGTATCTTTTTGTATCTTGGATCAAGAGAATAAAAAGCTATTTTCTTATGCACAGTCTGTAAATAAACAACAAATGTTAAAACCATCACTACATACATTTTCAGAATTATATGCACAGATGGAATAAGTTTGTAAATATTACTAGCAATAATAAGAACACACAGTAGTGGTCTTGCACAGTTATCACTTTAGCTTTCTTAGACATTATTTGTCAAATATTTTTATGTCAAAAAGGATAAAAGAAAAACATATTTCTCTGTACAGTCTGCACTGCTGTCTCACCTGCTAAGTTATTCGATAAGCCTCCTGTCCATCTGTCCATACAGGAACATGTCTACCTCTAGCATCTCTATTTTAAAAAGTGAATACAATTCATACCTCAATCCATCTGATGTTTTTCTTTCTTTTTTCTTTTCTTTTTTTTTTGGTCATGACTGACCAAAAGAACTTTTTTTGGCCATGACTGACCAAAAAAACTTTTTTTGGCTTTTTTTGGCCATTTAATGGCAGAAATTAAAAGTTTTGATGCAGTTTATTTTATTTGAGAAAGAACATCAGAGGGTATACGTCGGTAAGCAAGGGGAAATAACTCACTGGAAATGAAAGCATGAAAATTTTTCTCTGTTTGATCTGAAACTGAGGAAATAGTGGCAATGCTGCAAGTGCAAGTTCATTTGCAAATTAGATGCAGTGGTTTAAAATGTTACTGCCTTTCAGCTGTTCATTACTATGCCCTCAGAGAAGATATTCTAATCATATGAATTGTAAATATTATCAGTATATTTCAGTGCACAGTGAAAGATGATAGTTTAAATCACTTTAAAAATGAAAGCATTAAAGAATCATTTTTTACTAACATGGATTATAGCAATATCCTAAATAAGGTGAACAATGAGACAGCAGATTCAGAGTTTACCAAGTCTCCAAAAAATCCCTTAAAGAAAAACTTTTGCTTCACGCCCGCAGCTCTGTGTCTCCAAGTGCTAAAGGAGTATTTAGCTTTCAGAAAACAGAAGACTTAATATAGTTTGAAAATTCTGTTAGCTCTTACTCAAGCCATAAAATGAATATCGTCAGGCATGAAGAAAACACAGCTTTACAATAGACCAGCACACCACACCCCCATTTAAGAGATGTCTTAAATATCTCAAAATAAGCTAAAACACATATTCAGCAATAGCTTCTGTATTATATGTTTCTGTTTCTTAACCCTTAATTCTGTTTCATGCATTCTTCACTTGATTATGTTTTACATTAGTACATTAGAGGCACTGTGGAAGTGCTAATTTTTTTCCACGTTTATACCTGCCCTGTGTATGGCATTTTAGTATGATCCCCTTCAGAATTTTTCACAGAAAAATAACTGAGTTATAACACAAACAACTCTTCAGTGGTTACCTTTTCATCATCCAAATGTAATCATTGATTCATTAAATGAAAGCAGCAAAATGCAACAGCATATTCCTGTTCTAGATTTGTTTTTCCAAAGAGAATTTTTAGCAATATCACCTCTTGTGACAAAGTCTGTCATAGGTCAGACACAGGTTAAGTACAGTTGAGCATGGAGCTCCAGCCTCTATAAGTATGACATGGATTATTGTTTTCAAATGCCCACTGAAAACTGATAAAATTGAATTAACATGGCAATTCATTTCCAAATCCAAAAGACACTACTAACATGCTTTATTATGTAAGTTCAGAAACTGACAAGCAAGTAATAAAATTAATATTTGCAGATCAAGTCTGACTACACCCATTTGATCTTTGTGTCTCAGAAAACAAAAATGCCTGTTGTACATACTCACACAGTCATCACTTGATTGAGAACTGTTATGGGATGGACAGACTACAGGTACTTCCTCACTGTACCTAAACAGGGAAGAAAGGAGCCTAGACAACTTCACACCCTGTGATGTACAGAGGTAAAACAAAAAAGACAAATTCAAGTGTCTGGTACCACATACTTAACAGATTTTCTGTTTATTTTTCTGCTTTTTTTCACTAAAGTATCTTAAGTCAACTTATATGACAACTGCATTAAACTAGATTGTATTAGCAAACTCAGTGGACTGATCATGAAAATATAGCTGACATTACCATTAACAGGATGATAGGCACCTACTAATGAAAAAGAGAATATGTTCTTGTATCATTTCTATCTTCAATTCTATCTTCAACAGTTGTCTTGGAATCCATTCTGATTAGACCTTTTATCTAAATATGCACTTTTTTTCTCTAGCAATTCTACATTTCTGAAGTGTTCATCATTCTTATAGATAAATATATTACTTATTCTGCCCAAATGGATTAAAGCAAATTTTACTAGATAGAAATGTTAATACAGAACACTAAAAATCAATGGAAATACTATAGAATAATTTGCGAAATCTGAAGAGAGCTGCTGATTAGAAGTTCTGTTACTCATTTAAGGGACTCATTAAATATATACAATATATATACAGTTACTTTTATCATACTTTGCTCCATGATGATATCTATTGTAGGCAAAACAAAGAAATAATATAAACAATATGACTATTTATACACAAAATATACAGAACTGATGAAAAATCTTTAAGTGCTTCAAGACAGCTAGTGTCTTTTTGAAATGTGCTTAAGTTTTAAATATGGGATTGTGAAGTCTGATAAAGTCAAATTCTAATCCAATGTCTTATAATATATCCACTTTATGGACAATTTTATTTAAATCATTTGAAGAAGCTTCTGCTTGATGAAAAAGATTATGAAAAACCCTGGCAATGGATGATAGATGGCTGAGGTAACAGCTAGATACACTGACATCAAATCCAGTGATAGGTACAGCTGCTTAATCAAATAGTTCAAGATATCTGGAATCTGAGATATTGCTAGTAATTGATGTTAGTGTACAGAAAATTACTTTTTTTTTTTTTTTTTTTTTTTAACTTTGTTGGTATCTGTATCTGCTAGATTCATTCCTGTTATGTTCAGACCTTTATGGAACTTCTGAAGAATGCATTTTTTCTTGAAGAAATCATGCATTGAGCCTTCAGTAAGGCAGCCTGCAAGATGGATTAGAATAGGGTCTAGGACCACTACATCACCTTTACCTTAAAAAGCAATACTGGATTCTGAAGTAAAAATAGGGGTGCACTCAATAAGCAGCTGTTCAAAGGCTATTTAATCTTATTATCTTCAGAACAAACACAGATGATTGCACTGCAACTACTGCTGACTATATATAATGGCAATCTGCTTTGAGCACGAAAATGAACAAATCCAGCAAAATCTCTTTTGTATATTCAAAAGAAAGAGAGGACATGACAGTCTCCTATTTCCATAGGGGAAAGAATAGCACAAACCCTGGAATGAGAACAGTAGTCCACAGGGGCTGAAAGATTTCTGTTTTGTTTGGGCTTTATTACCATGTAAAGACTGACACTCACAATTAGCCAGAATTTCCCAGAAATGAAAATGAAGCAGCAGCTGCATCACCATGGGATAAACTAAGCTATATTTTGCAGCATGAGTTAGACAGCCAACAAAAAGAAAGGGCAGAGCAACTGGGAAAGGTGATTTTGTAAGTTAGGTGACACCTATAGAAGAGTGCCTGGTTATATAAAACTGTTAATGAGATACTTGTGATTGTCTTTTTCTTTTTATTTTTTTTTTGTCCTAAGATTTTAACTTTATGTTTAAGCAAACAAACAGCAATTTAATAGTTGCCCTAGGATGACCCTTGGACATGTTCAAAAACTTTCCCTTTTAATGTTTCTTTATGCCTGGTGTCTTCAGAGAGCATCCGAGGGAAAATTCTTTTTTCCTGTATCTTGGCTTCTATTCAGAATTCAAAGCATAAAAGTAATAATGAAAAAAATTCTGGTGTTGTTGCCTTGGGGTGATGCTGTAGCCTCAAATAAATGGGGCCTCATTATCAAATTTGCTTTTTATTATTTATTAGTGTGAAAAGAACCAAAGTAATTTATGAATTATATGCAGACCCTAGCTAGCTAGCAAAAATTCAGACAAAGTAGACTAGCACTTTCACACAGTGTAAGTTCACATGCGAGCTTTTAAAATAGTTTTTTACAATTTCTTACAGTGTTTAACACAAACTGAAAGGAAGATGATGGGTTTCCAATATTGAAAAACATCACTTTTTTTCATTTTTAGTTTGACTGTGTTGTGAAATTTGAGTCTTCAGTGGTATATTCTGAACAAAAATACAAACTGATGTTTTATATTTAATTTTTACATTGTCTTTTAACACTGCTTGAGGAAAGTGAAAAATGGTTCCTTAAGCCTGTTACTATGCATCACTGTGCTAAAATACTGTTGAAGATCCTCTGTTGGCTCCAACACAGAAGACATAAGACCATTTGAGTATATACTGCTATGACCTAAAGTCACTCGAACTGAAATCTTGCATTTATTCTGTAGGAATTGTAGGAACTACAATCCTAGGAAATATACTGATCTAATATTCTAATTGTCAACCTAAATATAGGGATTTATCCTCTATTTTAAAGAGGATCACTATCACTAACAAAGGTCACTTTAGATCACTATCAAAGGTCAGCTAAAGGAGAGACAAATTTTTTAGTCCAAGACAAAAACCTTCTATTTTGCTGACCAAATACAACATTATGGATAGAATTTTTCTGAAAATGAAGATTAGTTTTATTGGACTAACTGTTAGAACCAAGGTGTAAAATATGCTCTAAACGGGGCTTACAAAGCAGGCTCAAAATGTTGCACTCACTCCTCTTTCCATTGATTAGACTTTTGATGCTAACTGAAGAGGGTTGGCAAACTCAAACCCTGTGAATTCATTCTAACTAAAACATTTTTAAAATAATGTTTCCTGTTTGAATATTTTTTTTCTATTACATACTATGTTGAAGGTGTTTTTGTAAAGGAGGCACTTTCTTTTTCTTTTAATTTCAGATTAATAGTATTTCAATTTCAGATTAATAGTATTAACAAAATAGTACAACATGCAACTGTACCACTTCCATTACATTACCAGGAAAAAGAAACACTGATTTATCACCCAGTGATAACAGTGCAAGACGACAGCATTGCTGCTCTTGTTCCAGGCAGATACTTTTAATTAGCACCAAATTAAAACTATATTAGAAGGCTAATTGCTTCAGTGCAGTAAAGAAAAATGCTAGATTCATTTTTTTTTCTTTTCTTCCCAGGATGTGCACGTATTTCAACATCCTATTAAAATAAAAATAAAAATACAGAATGCTGATGCACAATTAATATATTAACAAATCATTTTCATAAAAAATATG
Organism: Nothoprocta perdicaria; assembly: GCF_003342845.1. Classification (NCBI taxonomy): domain Eukaryota; kingdom Metazoa; phylum Chordata; class Aves; order Tinamiformes; family Tinamidae; genus Nothoprocta; species Nothoprocta perdicaria. The sequence goes on from NW_020455027.1 coordinate 1,427,954, forward strand.
AAAAGGCTTTATGTTATTACAAGAAACATTTGCATATAACACTGTGAGAGCACATAAATAGTAGCTATATAAAAGTTAAATGATCAATTCTAACTAAGAAGCCCATTTTGATTATGAGAAAATAGCTATAAAATAGTTGTCACACCATGTAGGATGCTACTCATTCTGACTAATTTATGCTTCTCAATTTCTCCCAAACTTTAGGCACATATAAGACATATATATTCACATATAGACACATATATTCCTAAAGCAGATTTATCTTATCTATCTATCTTAAGCATATAAAACTTAACTGCCTTTTGGACTGAACAGTTTCGCCTGACTATGAATAGCCTAGATTTTGCTGGATAACTTTTTGTTTGACATCTAAATTTAGATGAATAAATCTCATCTGAATTCAGAATGGGAGACATATTTCTTAAATATGCAAAATCTACTTTCACAGTATTCTTGTAAACTCCAAGTGCAGTGTGCATTATGCATATATCAGAGTACAGTAGAAGAATGAGAGTCCTGTGTTTGACACTGACAAATTTCCTAACCTTAGAAGAATCAATTAAACCATATTTCTTAGAATATACCTTTTCTACTGAACTTTAAACATGATATTTGGTGTTTACACAGACCTATGCTTGGTCTATAAATATGTAAAATAGAACATTTTTGTATGCATTTGAAAAAGCAATGTTATTGCTTTGTATTTACCCACAGATTTTGCAGAGAATTTTCACAGATGACCACCTCAGGCATACCAATATTTCTGTATATTGGTATCACTCAAGTTTATGCCTTAAAAATGGATTTTCCCTAGATGAGATAAAAATACCATAGGAGGGTCCATTAGTTTAAGAACAAAATTCATTCAGGACGAGGGGTCTCAGAGATACAAAGTTCTGTTTGTGTGAAAACTTTGCTTTAGTGTAATGTCGCAAATTCAGTTCTAAATAATGGAAGAACACAGATCTTCAGATCTTTTAAAATTTCAATTAGAAATTTGACAGCATTGGCTAGGGCTATTGACATAATGGTCTGACTTAAGAACAGAAGAAAATTATATATTTTCTAGAGCTTACTTTCATCCTTGCAGGGAGGGCTCCATTCCAGCAACTATATAGAGCCAATATTGTATTGATTGCCACACACAGGAGTAAGCTACCACAGCTCAGGTTCAGTGCTGTCACAGCTACCTTGCTACCTGTACAAAAACTACCTACCTGTGACTGCAACGTAGACATATCCTAGTGATTTCATAGACATTTCATAGATGAACTATGTTTGAACTAGGAGTGTTGTAAAATATTATGGCTCAATATTTTACAAATATCTGTTTTTCATGCAGAACTTGAGCTCTTTATTTTTGAGGAAAACACAAGACGTTCAAGAATAACACAATTATTTTAATGAAGATTTGTATCATATCATAAACTTCAGAGAACTAAGCCAAATAAATCAGAAAGTACTGGCTATAACTTAGTCCTCATACTTGACTAAATATTGTCCATCCAGTGGTTCAGGCTTAATATTTTTATGAAAAATCACACATCTGATCCAAGAGAAGGAAGCATTTATGTTTCACAGTGTTTGAAGTAAGAAGTATGAAAAGGTAGCAATGCTTTGATGAAACCATGTTTGTGCAGAATGTATAAGTTCATAAATAATACTTCATATACTTCAAAGTTTTATCACATGGCTATCACTACTGTCTATTTGGTGCACCAGTTCAGCTATCTACATTTTTGTCATTTGTCATTTACACAAAACATGCAATTAAATATCACTGCTATTCAAAAAACAAAATGAAAAGTCAGTGCATAGTAAAGAAGTTACTTGATTTWAACATGCTTTTTCAACTTCTGTTGAATTTTCATTTCCTGAATCCTCCACACTGTGAAATACAAAGCCTTGAAATATTCTCCTCCCTAAATGAGTCTCATTAAGAACATGATTAATAGAGTAAAAAAAACCCTGCAATACATTGCAAGGTTAGTTTGATCAATTGGTATAGCAAATACATCCTCCTGACCAATTTTATAGGCTGATAATAAAAAGAGAGACATTTTTTTCTTTTAAAATTATACAATGCAGCCTCACTGGCTATCAGCCACAGAGATCACTCAGGTCAGTGCTCATGAAATGTCTCATCTGAATTAGCAGTAAGGACACAAAYACCTCTGGCATACCCTCTCTCGACTTCACTTGGTCCTAACGTAAAAGAAAAACAATGCAAGTCCAAAGTCTGTAAACATCTCTTAGTTCATATGTGAACAATTTGAATGCCAAACACTTGCTACTTGAAAGATAGGAAAACGTATTTTCAGCCTAAAGGCTTTTACTCTTCTCATGGTCTGCATGTTTCTTTGGAAGAGAAAGCTTTCCTCCTGTTGAGGCAAAACTGGATACATAACACCATATATCAAATAAAGGTATAATTAAACGGACAGAATGCCAGGAGCAATAGCTTAGCTGCTTAACCTGCTGTCAAGTTGTACTTTGCTACTTTCAAACTGCAGTAGCTACAAAATTGCTGAGGAAAACTGTATTACTCACCTAGGAGTGAATAAGGTTTTCAGTGTCCTTAGTTCTCATATGCCCATGCATCTTTTTTTTTTTTGCCCTAGCCCTAGTTTTCCAATTCAACTTTCCATTTTTACTAGTCTTTTATAAACGCATACTCTCTCAGGCAATGGATTTAAGTGATTTACACAGTGTTACACCAAAGGGGAAGAAATGTCTATGTCCCCAGAGCAGCCACACTTTTAATCAAATATAGCTCATAAATCACATTTACAACTTTCAGAGCTCAATCAATAGGATACTTTATAGTCTATAACAAAATTATCTGGAAAGAAGTAGAAGTAAAAGAGGGATGTTTGTGAGGGACCACACACATCTAGGCTCTACCTTGTCTACCTTTGGGGATTAACCTGCCAATTTTAACACTGAGTGATCTGTCCCAGAACTCTAATGCATTTATAAGCAACGTATTGTTGCCTGATAATGAAGCATTCCAGGAGGCCATAATCAATAGTATTAAAGCACAGCAAGTTTCCTGTTCTGCTCTGCCCTAGTTTAGGGACAATTATTAATACTTTTCTCACTAAACTTCAGTTAGAGACTTTTGTTCTCATGGGCAAAAATTTTCATGGCTTTTCTAACTCCAAACTATTAAATTTCTCTGAAACTCTAAGTAAATCATAGAATACCGGAGACTTCTCAGTGCTAATTTAGTTACATATCTTCCTCAACTTCAGTTCATATCCAACAGAGGCAATTTCTCATCAGATGTTTAATTTGCATACATAATGCTGCACAGTCTCCTTCTATAAAATGTAATAAAAAATACTGCATAATGTAATGAATACAAGTTGCTATTTGCACARTATTCAATATAGGACTAATATATACCAGTCAATATCAAATTCCATAAAGTAAGTCAAAATACCCACCTAGCGTTAATGAAATATAGCTACCTATAGCTAAAGAAATAACTTTCTCATCATTTCTGAAGTATGAAACAGAAAATGAGAACTTAATCATCTCATATTGAGTGYACTCCAAAAGCTGTTGTTTACACATATATTCTATTAATACATATGTGTAATGCATTTTGTGTAATTTTTTTCCCATACAAAAGGCACCATGATAATTCTTAAATTTTCTGCTAAGAGTAGAGGGGCAAAAAGAGAGGCAAAAAGCATTGTTTTGCAGTTTTCCCCCAAATGCAGAATCCTAAAAATAAAAGGATGCAGAAAAAAACAGATGCAGAATGTTTATTCAAAAAACACGCATAGATCTAGCGTCTCAAATAATTCAATTACTTCCTATTTCCTTCCAAGCTGTCATAAATAGAATGCATATGCGGGCAATGGYACCAAGAAAGGTGAACTGGTGCTCATCTTTAGGAAGTAAGGCCTCTTCGAATACWGCAGCCTTCATAAAGGTATAAGTGGGTGCCCTGCAGCTGTTGTATAAATAGGTGAATTGCATATACATTTCAGTAATACAAAGGAGCTTTGGCTAAGGGATCTCTGAGTGATCTCCTATTTAATAGCAAGTTGTCATTCAGATGAAAATCATCTTAACAGACTGAGTTAAGACAGCTTTGCCTTTTGTTGTTTTTGAGACATCTGCTGGAAGTATTGGCAGAGATGTGAATGATTTAATTTTCTGAAGATAGAAGCCTGGAGCACACTAAACACTGAATACGTGAGAGCGATTACCAACAACTACACAATAGGTATTGCACTATTCTATCTATTCATTTTATTTTAAAAAGAATAAAGATTAGAAAATAGGAATGATATATTAAGATTGGTTATTAAAATGTATCTATTTCCATTATCATTTTCAACAACTTCACGTGGAATTTGTATAGATACCGTGTAAATTCAGGAGATAAGTCTGTCGCAGCTCAGATGTCTGCTTTCCTGCTAAGTGTAGATAAACTTTACTGATATGTCCACTAGGGATCATGTTGCCACTTAAAAAATTTCTGTTATCTAAGAATAATAAATTAAGATCCCAGATGTGATTGGTTCTTTAATGTTACTGGTTCTTTAACGGGTTKAAACAACATTTTAATAGACATTTTAATTGAACCTTACAATAATGTTACTTTAAAGGTGGCAGGAAGAAAGTTGCTTGACACAAGAAGTGTATATGACAGCTGCCAAATAAGTCTTGACCAAATTTAATGCCAAATTCCTATATTTCTGTTATAATAGACTCTCTAGGATGAAGGATGCCAATGTCTCAMTGCTATCACAGACCTCTGGGGATATATCCATTATTAGTAAGAAAAATACCCCCTTGTACTTGAGGCCTTATGGATCTGTTACAAAGGTAAGTGGCCCTGTTTTGTGAAGTCTTCCCTATTGCATATAAAGGTTTTCCAAGGAAATGCATTGCTGAGCCAGCAGCCATGATGTGATGAAAAAGGCTGTCTGCTCATTTATAAAGCTTCTTTATTTTTGTGAAGAGATTTAAATGCAATAGTTGGATGTGGAGAAAGGAAACTGAAAGAATTTGAACTCTAGAGACTACCAGGTTGAGTCCTGCTTGACATCCACATTAGGAACCAATCAAAGCCTAAATACAAATACTTATCTGAAGCTAAGGGCAAGTCTGTAAAGATATTTTGTTGTATAGAGCCTTTGATTTCCCATTTCTGGTATGAGGGGTAAATACCTGTTCAGGCTTTCTGTTAYGGTGTTCTGCAGAGCAGGCAGGTGAGCTGCTGCAAATACAATTTGGTATTGGGTAGTCTGCTGATGATAGTTTTCAGATACAGTCTATTCTTACAGATGAAGAACATGGCAGAGAGCAAAACTGCCTCATTTATCTATTTTCATAACCAGAATCATCTAGCATACAGCTGGATATGAAAGTGTTGGCAGCAATGTCTTTCTGTTATTCCAGGGACAGCAATTGGCTGGGCATTCGGACACCTGTCTACATCATCTTGTGCACAAAAACACTTATTAATTCAATTTCTGTTCAAAGTTGGTAGGRCATGTATCAGAGCTAGTCTAAAAGGCAGGCAGTTGAACTAATACATGCAGATGCTAATAATTATTCCAAATATGTGAATTCCCCTGCTAATAAATTCACATTACTTCACAAGCTCTTCCAAAACTAGGGATTTTTGAAAGTTTCAGCCTGACCATCTGTCACTGATCATGCAGATATGCCTAGACTGGTGGAAACAAGCAGCAGCTGGTCAAAATATAATTTCAACAGTCTATAATGGCAGTATAATCTGAAATATGATAACATAATCAAGAAATAGACATACATTCTATCAAGGCAAGAAACATTTCTACTATAGCGTCTGGATTTTCTTCCAAATGTAAGATTCTCAACTCTGTTCCAAAGCAGGGAAACCCTGAACTGGAAAGATTTACCTCAAGAAAAATCACAGTTTCAAAGTCTCACTCAATCTCAGTTACCATGATGCAGTTTTCCCAACAAGATGACTGACAGTATCCTGGTTAAAAGATGTTTTCTCTCATCAACTAACAGTTAAGTAGTTGTGCCTCAAGATATGTTTTTTAAATTATGTGTGTGACTGATCCCATTAAAACGTAGGGAAATTGCCTTAATGTAATCAGTAGACTGACAGATATTTTTATTAATAACAGATAGGATTCATGGCCAAGAATGAATTATATCTACTTGGTGCACATTCATAAGACATGTTATCCACATATTGATTCAAAGAGGACAATCATACAAAACTTCAGTTTGCACGTTAATATATTAAGTTTTCAAATCCCAGAGAAGTTAAAACTTTCCCTGGAGGAAGAAGATTTTCTGCTGGGCTAAGAAAGAAATACTCACATTAACAATACTAGGTTTGTATCACCAAGCACTCCCATCAGAATGAATTTGTACTGAATTAAGGATGGTTGGTCCAACCTATGAAAACACAGGTTCTTTCTGGAAGATATGCCAATATTTAGCAGGAAAAAAAAAAAAAAAAAAAAAAAAACCCTCACTTTGGGAACTCCTTTTCTGGCGCATGATGTCTATCAGACACATTCCACTATTTAATGTATGAAATCTGACATTATAGTGGCTGCTAATTCAGCTAAGCCTCATGCCTTTGATGATTTATATTAGGCTTTGAAAGCGGTGGATCCGAATTATGAGAAATCCCAAGATTAGAAAAGGAAGCAAGTAAGTACCTCCCCGAGGCAGTCACGGAAGCCTTACAAGTCATGTGGCTGAAGCATGCAAGAGTGAATTATCACCTGGCAAGCAGCTTCCCTTCACAATGCTGCCCCAGAGACTACACAGGAGCGTGCAGCAAGATGAACAGTGAGAGAAGAGCAGTCCAAGATCATACGGTTGTGCCTGGGGCGATGCCAGGAACAGAGGAGAGCCTGACACCTTCTCTGCTGCGACGCCTCACAGCCAGTTTCTCTGTGATGCACTGAACTTGTCTGACGAGGAGGAGAAAAGGAAAAAAGGGCTATGTCAGAAACTTCATGGAAAACAAGTTTCTTGCAGAGTGTGCATGAGGCTACTGAGGTGCCCTGCAGCACGCTCCCTAACCTGCTCCCTGGAACAGGCTTTTGCTCCAATAAATTACTGCGGGGCTCTTTTCACTTCCTTATCTGTCTGTTCTGGTACAGGCAGTACACTGGCATTCTTTGGTTTGTGAAGTCTGTTTTACTTTCTTTCAGTATATTTGTCTTTGTTATATTTTCTTTGGAACTGAGCACTGCAAGTGCCTCTTCTATTGTTACCATAAAACGACTCGATACTGGGCTCCACAGAAGCCATTCTACAAAGCTCTGTGACATCAACTTTCTGCAAAACTTTTCTCTTTCAAGTGCTAAACTCTCTGGACACCTCTCCTTGTTCCACCTTGATAAGTTTCTTTTTTTTTTTTCTCTGCCACCTTTAATTCAGCTTTATAATCCACTATAGAAACCTAAGAAAACCATTTTTAATTATAAGCCTTATATAATTCTACTGCTTTCTTAGCAGAGTGATTTAGGCCTTCTCTGCATTATATTTATTTATTATTTTTACTCACTAAATCCTTTCCCCATTTGCTTTATTCCAGTGGTTGATCTGATGTGATATGTGCAGAGCACCAAGTTAAACTGGGTGGCAAATTCTTTTCCCTGGCACATCATGTATGTGATGGTCCAGTGGCCACAAGGCAATGAAAATAAACAGCGAGTTGCTGCAGATTTCTTGAGAAGAGTTTATGGAACTAGCATAAAAACACAAAGCACATACCACAGGTTTTGTGCTCAAATGCAGGACAAGTAATTTGGTAAAGGTAATTATTAACTGTAAATTGTAACATAACTATTTTTATATAGTTGCTGAAATCTCTCTTTGACAGAAGTGAGGTTATTTAGCTTTATATTCAAATTTCYAATCATTCCCTAATATTGTCCTTCCAGGTGACCAATATATTAACAAAATTTCAACTTCAAAACTCCATTAAACTTTCACCTTCACCATGTTCTAATAACTCTTAGGGTTACAGTGGCTSCTAATGCAGTTGAGCCCCACGTCCTGTATGTTATTATGCTAGCTTTGGAAAGTGGCTGCTATGATTTATCAGGCATCCCATGATTAGAAAAGGAAATAAATAGAATCCCTCACAGCACGAGGAAGTATTCTTTTTACTCTGCATATGCTTTTGTCCCAAATCACTGGAGGTKGAAAAGGAAACAATATTTACATTTCCAAATATTATGAGGATACTTGAAGGTTAAGCTTTCTGTAGATTTTGTTTTCATCTTTTTTTTGAGAATTGATTCAGCAGTTGTACAGCCATAACTTCAACCAACTGCAAAGTTTTCTGTGTTCTCCAAAGAAGAGATTATAGCCTTTGAATTATAACACAGAAAAGATGATTAGGAACAACAAAGATAAAGCTTTTTTATTAAAAAAAAAGGAGAACATTCATCRCTCAGTGATGAAAACTGGGAAGTTCTCCTTTTAAAAGTTATTATCACCATTATTTATAAATAATCGAAAAGCATACTAAGTGTATGCAGACAGCATAAAAAAGCAATGGGTAAATCAAGCAAGTAGTTTACATAGAAATATGTTTCCCCTGGGCATTTACTAAAAAACATCAGCAATAAAGAACCTCAGTTTCACTTTGCACCTATGCTTTTTTATGTCTTACATGCATATTCACAGTATCATATAACCAGTTTATTACTATTAGGAAAACAAATTCAGAAAATAAATGTAAAAGATTACATCAATATTACAAGGTCTTAAACTTAATGTTAAAAAATAAAGGAAGAAACAATGTTGATCAGGAACAGTAAAAAGCATTTAAAAAATCAATAAGGACATGACTTTTAATGGCATTTCACAGTATTCCTGTGGAAACATAGACCGTCAGCATTTTTCTCCTTCTCCATTTCTTTTACACAGGCAGGGAGACACTGTTTGATGATGTCCTCTACTAAAGATTCATATACCTATACCAAATGTAAAGGACAAAGACACTTTTTTTTTTTTTTTTTTTTTTTTTTTGCCCCCAGAAGAATACCTTTTAAAGCAGAGAATGGAAATATCCATGTTAGGAGCAAAAAATCATGTCACAGATAAACAAAGATAAGCCTTACTGAATATCCAGAGTAAGCCTCACCACTCTTCATAAAGAATAAAGTTAGAATCCTACATATTTCTAGCACATTGTTTATCAGCAAAATAAGAAAGATTTCAGCAACAAAATTGTATTCATCTACAATTTCTGAAACTGTAACAACTCAGCAAGTTCTCAGTGTGCCACTAACAGAGACAAGGGAATGAAGGATATATCTGCTCTGGAAATGGCAGAAAACACATGATGCTTTCACAGACGTAACAGAAAATGCTGCTAAATGTAGGAACTAGTCAGGTCTCTGCTGAAAGTATACTGGGATTAAAAAGTCCGACTCAGAAGATGACTTCTGCCCTGGAACAAGATGATGACATCATGAGCTGTAACAGCTTGTTCAAATGCCAAGTGTAAAATACTAATTTTCTCTTTCAGATAGTTCTGAGGTTTTTACTAGAATATTCTGCATCCTAGATTTTTTCTGCTTTCCTCTTGTAAACACCTACACCCTAGGTTAATGCAATGGTTAATGCAAGGCTGAAGCCCCACAGCAGTTTCCCAAAGTACTTGGAGGGAGGGTGTGTGGCAGAGGCAGAGTTTCCTAAGAACCGAGACAGATGGATTTGTTAGTGCTCTGCTCTGGAGCAAGGCTGCCTATTCTCTCTGCCTGCCCTTGCCCCGTTCTCGCCTCTTCCCTGGTCGTGTTCAGTTCTTTGCTCCAGCCAAARTTATTTCATCATAGCCTCTCCCTCTGCAGAACTCTCCCTGGGCCATAAAGTTTGATCTTCTTCTGTAAATAGCACTCTATTTCTTCTCATCCTCCATTCACTTCTCTTAAATTCATGTAGTTGATGAAATTGCACGGGAAAAACAACRGGTATTTGCGTGACTCAAACCTCGTGTCTACCTTTTAAGGCCTCATGCACAGTTTGTACAGATGCTGGATTTACAATGAAGATAAAAACAAGATAAGACTCCTGTTCTTATCAGTGAGTGCCTTGTCTGAAGGAGGAGTGGAGGATTGGTACTGTTCACATGTCATTACATATTTCCCACTTGTAGCCTATGAAAATTCCAGCTAAATGAATCAGCTATGAAAATCAGCTAAAGAAGACACAATCTTCCAGCAAACCTCTTAAATCTGTGATCAGGAAATTTGTAATGTACATACCATATAAGCCAATTCACCGTGCTTTTGACATTGTTTTAAAAGATTCATAACCATATAGAAGGAACTTTCAAGCTTCTAACCTGKTTTTGTTGTTGTTTTAGAACCTGATTTTATTTTGAGAGGCCTATTTAGAGTGGATGTAATATTCTCTTTTCCTCATGTGGGAAGCTAATMGTTTTCTATTTATTTGGGATTTCCTAGCATGGTCCTGCTTGACTTTATTTTCTTAGTCTTGTTTCTCATATTTTCTCTATTTGAACTCTATTGAGTTCAAAGTGCAAGGGATCTCTTATTACTTATTTATATTGGAAAACTTTTTTTTTTCCCATTATAAGGCTAAAAAAAATTCATTAAGAGAGAGAATTCTTGGTACAGGGTGATGCAGTTCACTTAATGAAGCCTTTTTCACTTATGCAGTATCCTGCCTTAAATACGAGTCGAGCATAGAGTAGGAATATGATAAGAATCTGGATTCCCGTTTGGACRATGTCTCAGCTCTTTGCTGTGTTTGATGATGACAACTACGCGTGCTTCCACTCCACATGGAACTTATCCACACATATATAAAATGTACTTTAATATGTTACTAGAATTTTAATCTTTCTTAAGCAAGAATTTCTTGGGTTGTGAGTAGCTAAACTATTTTTGCTATAAAATGACCTATAACAGCACAAAATGTTTCTAAAAAAAATGATTACAATGCTGGAAAGAAAAAAGTAGCACTATATATTATTTAAGAGAAGCCTCAAACTGTGTTTTTCTTCCTTCCATTGTAGGTTTATTTTTACTTTACTTTTTCCATTGTAGGTTACCTGCAGTACTTCATACTACTTTATACTGCAATTTTCCTACCCTGAAACAATAGTCTAAGATTTTATGCAAATACCAATATCCCATSAAAATGCATAAAAGGCACACCAAGTGTTCTTAACTAGAAATAACCTGCAGTCTCATGCTTGATCCAGATTTTTAKGCTTTGGACAGGAAACTCCCTGTTGTCCCTGTTAGCATAAAAAATAATATCAGCTGTGCTATCTTTAGTTGCCATTGGCCATGCAGATGTCATTGCATTTGGGTGCCACTTTGCAACCAAAGTGGGTGCTCCCAGAGCATCTCAAAGGCTCCTCATCTGGGGAGGTGCCACAGAGAGCTTTGCCCATCCGTGTGCCCCAGTAAAGTCCTAGAGGAGCCTGATGTGAACTTCACCCAGTTCTCAAACAGCAGCTCTGGAGGATGACCTAGAAATGGACCAACAGTTGCAGGCCTCWGAATCTGGCAATGCAACAGCCCCTCCGTTTCTCATCCAGCAGTCTTGAAATCAAAATATCAATAGAGTACAATGTACAACTACCTTAATACAGTAACACAAGTGATTTCATTGGTAAAAGATACAACCAGCTACTGTTTATTCAATGCTGTAAAAGCAAAGCCAGTTTTCTGCATCACTTCCTTACCGGCTATGCAATAAAACTCAGAGATTATTTACCTCCCCTGCTTTATGACAAGGTATTTCCTGTGGAAGAGGGCAAATGAGTCAAGCTCAGAAAATAAGAAAGTGGTTATTTGCTATGTAGCCTGGGGAGACATGTAACATTTCCACAGATGACTGAATTATCAGCAAATTAACATGAAAAGAACAAATGGCAGCAATTCAGGTGTTACTGAAAAAAAGGTGTTTCCAAAAAAAGCCATAAATGGAATACTAGAGGAACAAGGAAAGGCAATTACCAGTCACTTATGCAACAATGCTTATCTTACTTCAAATGAAAAATGACTGAGAGAGCTGGGAAATTATAAGCTGAATAAGCTACACGCTTTAGAAAAAGAAAATTATACCAGTATTTTCAAATATAAAATTAAATGAAGAAAGCTTGTTCTCCACAAATTGTAAACTTATAATTATTTCAATTTTCACTTACCTGTTCTTGTCTAAAATGGTGTTTGTTATCCAGAGTCTTTCAATTCACCTAAAGATTACCATTTAAAGAAAATCTTGATTTACATAAAAGAGTGAATTAGATTCTAAAAATGTCCAAATTCCAAAGGTACCAAAAGGCTGAAAAGGCCTTTATGGACATAAGAATGAGAACAGGTTTCTAGRTTTCTACTGCTTTTATCTACTCCTTTTTCCAGGTGAAAAAAAAATAATAATAAAAAAAAGAGAACAACAAGAAAACGTCTAGAAAGTCAGCAACATATAACAACATAAAACAGCTATCTCACTTTTATAAAAAACAAATCAAAAAAAAAAAAAAAAAAGAAATCCTATTGTAAAACAATGCTTAATAACTCCAAATACTCACTAGAGGTAAATGGGGGTGAACACAGATTGGACAAGCAGAACATGCTAGCAAACTGATGACTACATAAAATATTTCTATACTTATTTAAAACTGTTTTCACAGTAAATTTTTGAGGCAACTAATGTCCAACAGACTCTATAATATCCTTTCCCAAGCAATGATGTTAATTTTAAATAATCAGACTTGTGAAATATATACACCTACTGTCTGCTCAGCAACAGAACAAACCAAATAACAGCTCTTCTGAAAGTCACAATTTGAGGGTAGCTGACCACAGTTGCTATGATAAGTAGCTTAACACTGGTTATTAGAATTGATTTGTTCTTTAGAAAACAAAACAAAAAACTTCATCTCAGCGAACTCTGTTCTTATCTTCCGTATCTTCCATCTAGATATAACCAAGTTGTATCTAAAGCCGTCATTTAATCAAACTTTAAATCTGCTTTTAATCAAGAAACAAGAAACACAGAAAAATTCTATATTGATTTACAATTTCACCAAGTGTTCAAGAAGTATTTGAGATGTCACTACATGATTCACTATGTAAACGAACAAAGTAAGAATAGGACAGGTACCAGTTCAGAATCTGATCTAGCAGAGTATCTGCTTAACACTAAAGACAAATCACACAGATTTCTTTTACAATCTAGACACTGAATACATTTAAAGTTTAAATGTTCCATGGTATTGGAGGCGTAAATTCGAAATCATATGGAAATGTATTATTAAATTATGCTAACTCAGTTAAATTGACACTTCCTGTTAAGGTGGTAAAATTCTGCAAAAGAGTTCCAATATTCTCCAAAACAAGAGGACAGAAGAAGGATTAGTCCAAAATTGTTTCACCACTTCCCTCTGAATCCAGCTGCTTTTCCCTCAAAATGTTGATTGCTTTCAATTTCAAAAACACTTCAGTAAGTTAACAAATAAAGACTATTTTTTCTTCTTCTACTCTGGCCTTTCCATACTACATTTTTCCAGGAATTGGGATCATGCAGTAGCTGGTCCATCACCTTGGCTAAATTCTTGGCATTGCATGCTTCTTCCAAGGGCTCACAGGCCAAAAATGTTCCATGGTCTATTTTTCTATAAATTAGTATACTTCTGTATCATGAAAACAGCCCCGTTTCCCCACGTTTTTTTTTCTTGCCACCTGTTATTCAAAGACATGCTAAATGTTTCCAAGCAAGCAAAGCCAATGCACATTTAGAGGAATGAGTTCAAAAACATTAATATCCATTACTATTCTTTTGTTAAACAAACTTTGAAACATATTTCTGACTGGGTAAAYCTATGATGTGTAGCAAAATGTAACTGGAGCAAGAAACTTTACTGAACTTGTTGTCTTTGAACTGGTTGTGTCACACTGTCCATCTGCCACATCTACTGCGTGGAACTGGCGAGGTAATTGTGTGTACTGCAACTGTGTGTAGAAGATTACACTGTGCTAATCTTCTTTCCAAAGGTGGAAAGAAGAAGATGAAAGGTAAAAATAGRGAAAAAGTCTTTGTTAGAGATTCAGGAAAGAAGAGTATATCCTTCCTGGTTACATTTCTTCTATAGGTCTCAGAAGAAAGAAATAAAAAAATATGGTGTGGGGAGGTTTGTGGGAGGATAATGGAGGATATTTAAATAATGACAATAAAAATGCCCAAAGAATTAAAATTCCATGAAATAAGAATGGAATACATGTTAAAGAAAATATTTTTCTGGACTACAGCAAGACAGAAAGAGGTTCGAATAAAAACCTCTCTCTAAATGAAATCAGTTACCTTTACACTGAGAATTTTGGAGAAATAAACTGAATTTATTATTTGCAGTATTTTTTTTTCAATACCCGGATCTTTAGGACTGGCTCCTGACTGCTGTAATAGCAGTAGTGCTGTAATAGCATTAATAATGCCTGTATTGCTAATCTTGAAAAAATATGAGAAATATCTGTTCCAGGAAATTGGGATGAGGACAGCATAATTTTTCTCTCCCATTCTTGCTTTGAAAAGACTTAAATAAAAATGTCCTCTCTGCAGCTACAGGCATAGTAGCTTCATAACACAGAATACTGCCAATATACAAAATTGAAGAAAAAGAGCTAGAAAATGTAAGTGCTCTTGTGGGCAACATTATCTCTTCCAATTCCCAACATCTTTCTGACAGTTTCTTACTTGGTATCTTTTCACACAAGAGATTAAGCAATATCTTATTAAAATTTTCATTCTGGTTAGTTATCAGCCAAAGTTCACTGCTAAATTTGATTAATGAATGTTTAATGGAAAGAATAGCTCTCTTGAATATATATATAAATTGTGACAAATGCTCAAAGACACAAACTTTTGCAGTTAGAAGCTCCAAGACTAATTTCACTTACTTATTTAAAATATAATTATATWTACAAAATATGCTAGAAAAATGGGAAACCCCATCTTCAAACATTGATTGAGATCATATTCATCTGTCTCTAACTTCAAGTGGATCCCTCAAGGGATGAAGTATCTGAGACATCTTTTCCCAAATACAGTTCAGCATTTGATTTCAGTCACTCTAAACTTTATACTAAAGATGATCAAAGAGACAAAGATTGAATGGGGAAATTTATCCTTTTTTTGTGAGAAAAGACACATATTGCTAAAACAGGTATATTTATACAAGGCAGCTGATTTTTTCCCACTTCTTTAAAAAAAGTTATAAACTTTAAGAGGACGTGCACCAGGATTGAATCCTTTCAAATACGATGTTGAATGACTAAGCATAGCATAAGCCTGAAATGAAGAAGTATTCACAAGGAAGTTCTGTAGCAGTATTGTTTTTGCCTGTTTCTGTTAAGAATAATGAAAGATGTTGAAAAGCTTCTGCTCTCAAAACTTGCAGCCTCACATGAGCAAACAAATTGCTTGKTTTACCTTGTTTTACTACCATGTAAAACAGTCCCTTAAACCAAGCTGTGTGCATGTCTGTATATGTAAATATACTGTGGGGGTGCTCAGTATCATCATTAAACCTCATGGTCAAATGACAGAAAATCAAGTGAAGGTATCTCATACCTTGTTCGTTTTCAAAGGGATTAACAGAGTCCAAAGCACATRACGTGAGGTGACAGTGCTCACATCTGCTGCTGCTCACATATGCTGCAGTGGACAGTACTATGATGTCCACTGACTACTTTGCTTCCTTTCCTCAATTCCCTTCTGATAGTCACAAGAGTTTAAATTAAAATGTCCGTATTTCAGATTTTCTCTCTTTGTAATTTCAGGGAGAAGTTCTCTTTATAACTAAATTAAAATGTCCGTATTTCAGATTTTTTTTTAGTTATAAAGAGAACTTCTCCCTGAAATTACATAGAGAGAGAACTATTTTGTTTCTGCGGAGCACCCAGAAGGCCACATTTATGTTTTCCAGTCCTAGATCTGGAACATGCTAAACTCTATCTTGTGTCAATATGGAAGCAAATCACGGAATCACAGAATCACAGAATGGCTGACGTTGGAAGGGACCTCTGGAGATCATCTAGTCTAACCTCCTGTCCAGCAGGGACACCCAGAGCACAGGACACAGGGYGGCATCCAGGCRGGTTTTGAAGACCTCCAGAGAAGGAGACTCCACRGCCTCCCTGGGCAGCCTGTTCCAGGGCTCTGTCAMCCTCACAGTAAAGAAGTTCCTCCTCACATGGAGATGGATCTTCTTGTGTTGCAACTTACACCCATTTCCCCTTGTCCTGTCACTGGCCACCACTGAGAAGAGTTTAGCCTCCTCTTCCCTACATTGACCCMTCATGTACTTTTAAATATTAATCAGATCCCCTCTCAGCCTTCCAGGCAAAACAGGCCCAACTTATTCAGTCTCTCCTCGTATGAGAGATGTTCCATTCCCTTAATCATCTTTGTTGCCCTATCATTTCACTTTCACATAGAACTGCAAGGTGAAATTGATGGGAGTTTCTAGTAATAGTGAAAAACTATGCTTATTTCATATATCTTCATTATACATGAAAGTTTCTTTTATAGTGGAGAACTACCATGATAGCTCTTCCAGATCAGTTATACAGGGCTTTTGCAGCAGATCTAGTTCTGGGAAGAGGTAGGTAAAAATAATTGAAAGGCCCATAAAACCCTGGTTCTGAACCTTGCAGTTCTGCAAGCAGAAAACACATATTGGAACCAGAAAGKCCAAGCAATTATGCAGGACCACAAACACAAAAAATAATCTGTCAGTGTACAAGTTTGAAAAATCAGTGCTGGACTAAGTTAGGAGTTTGCTCCCAAGAACCGAGGGCTATTTCCTTTCAGGAGCCAGATTAAATTGCTTAAAAAAAGCTTATACCTAAGAAATCCAAACCCAGTACAACGCATAACACAAATACAAGATGGCATGTGCTAACAAGTTGCAGTCTGAGCCTCAGTAGGGAAAAGTGATGATTATTTCACATGCCAGCAGTTACAGATCAGTACACTGACCTCTGACTTTTCTCAAAATAAAGTATTATCAGGCTCAATTAAAAAATTCTGCATCTAGAAAAACTTTTACTAACTATCCTGTTTAGTAATAAAATGAAACACATAATATAGTCATGATCCTGAGAGCTGRCAAACTATCTTCCATGTTTTCTTCTTTATCATTATATAATTCATATTATTTCTATTGCTTTAATCTGCCATTTCATAATTTTGGGGGGAGTAAATAACTGAATAGTTTATTTATTTCCTCTAGCACCTGCCACATCTTATTTGCTACTGCACTGTTTAAAGAAAACTGTTCTGTTGATTTCTGCAGCTCTATGTCTAATCAAGAAACAGATGACTGAGGTACATCTGAAACTCTTGGGTGTTTACAGACAGGAATTGTATAAATTGTATAAACCTGGTGGCCGACAGCTGGGCAAGGAGGAAGAACATTGAAAGACCAAAACAGCAGAGGTTAATGTTGCCTCTTGTCAAGCTTTGTTTCATCTATTCCCATGTGAACATCTCGGAATTAATCCAGTGGTAAAAATTCTCTGATCCATCAATCACGCAATTAAAATTGTCTGCTCCAGCTTATGAGACAAAGTCCATCACTGTTCACTTATGCCTGTATCTCTAGCATACATCAGTGGAAGAATAATCTGCATAGATAACGGCATTTTGACCCATTACATTTAAACAGAAAAACTACAATTTACACATACAAATTTTTTATGCTGCTGTTCAACTGCACTTTGAATTCTGATAAGAATCTCTTACTACAAGTCCAAATCCAGGAGGTGACAAAACACTTTATTTTCCTCTGCTGTCACACTGTACCCCAGAACAGTAAAATACTAAGCTGTGTTAAAAGGTTACATTTACAATGCATGTGTRGTCCTGTATCAAAATGTGAGATTACATCCATGAGTGAAAGTGTAGTGAAGAATGGTAAAACTATTTAGATAAGTTCTTTCTGCATTATTCACAAAAACAGTACTTCTGTTGAATTTTTACTGCACCAAATAAACCATATGGGAATGGTTAGTTATTTCCTACATACAACCTTAAATTTGGTAATGTGGAAATTAGTATCAACAGCCAACACCCAAAGTTATTTAATTTCTAGATAAACTTTTGTTTATTCTTAACTGTTAAACTTYCCTCTTCATTTTTGAAGCCATCCTCTAAAAAACATTGTAAGCCTGAAGGGAAAACTCATGCTGCCATTTGATCTCACTGTTTCTGTTTAATCTGGGCCAAAAGCTAGAGAGATAAATTGAAATCTTTACATACATAAATAAACATATTTTGTAGAAATGTAATAGGTTCCTAACGAGTTTAGATGCTGTCTCTGGTTTATAACATTAAATTATTACTAAAGTTTGCACATATCCCTGAATAGCTTTTCTTCTGCTCACTGAGTTCTACCAAGGTTAGGAGACATTTGAGGGAGGATAAGATGAGAGAAAGAAGACTTGTATTCTGGAAAAAAAAAAAAAAAAAAAGAAGAAAGAAAAAGAAAAGGATATGAGGTTACAATATGCTGTTGGCTTTTCTGAGTACATGAAATTGAGACATGTGGAAATGAAATCAACCAGTGCATGACTGCACTTGCCCATTCACACCTCTGTATATGATTCCCACTTCCTCATATGTAGCACAACAAGGCTACAGACTTGTTTAAAACATATATATATATGCACGCATAAGGATCAATATATTATATATTATTATAAGGATCAATAGATTTATGACCTACTACAGACATKAGTTTATATACTTCCAAATATGACTGAAATCAGTATCTCACAGAATCTGAGCCAACTRCATTTATTTCCCAAAATAAATGAAGGCAATATATGGTCCCTGCTGAATGATATTAGTCAACAAAAAATGCAAGAAATGGGACTAATTTCTAGAAAAGCCAAAAATAAAAAAGCCTTTAATGTTCAGAATTATTTTATCAAATATCAAGAATTCAACTAGTGTGTCTCAGGCAAGAAGTGCAGCAAAATCTCCAGGCAGGACTCTTAAGAGATAAATGTCTGTAACAGCCTCCCATTTTATTGCTGGTTTTGCAGCTTTGGGGAAGGAAYTGACCTTTAAATAATGTACAGAATATACATAGGCAACGCATCAAATTCAACAGATGATATCCTAATTTTAACATATGGCATTTTAATAGTCTTTTATTGAACAGTTTATAAAACTTTTACAGAATAATAAAAACTTTGGATACTTTAAAAATGTTAATCCTATAATTAATAGTCATAGACATACTTTCTTTGCATGTGCAAGACAGTGATATTCAAACCTATCACTATGAACTTTACAGTAATAGACAACCATCTGCTTTCATGCTAAACCAGAAAGAGGTTCTTTTTCCACTCATGTAGGGAGGGATATCACAATGAAGCTGATAAAAGAGCTTAGCTAATACAGAATTATATATTACAGAATATATTTCATATTAAAATCAAATTTCACTTATCCAAAAGGCCAAATAAAGTATAGCTCAGAATACACTGTTTAATTATGTCTTTCTGGGTTATCCTTTACTGTACTCCCTATCTATACAGATTCTTGCCTTCTGTTGAAAAGATGACCTAGCACTCACTGCTGTACTAGCAATAAATATCAGATYTACACTGGCAGCAATTTTTCTGTATTTTATTTAAAGGAAAACCTGTAGAAGCTCCTCATTTTCAGACAACTTTCTTAGGTAATAATAAAATTGAAAGTACTGAAAGTAGTGTTTTCAAAGGGAATTAAGGCCTCAGATGGCTGTTTGTATACATCAGCATAAAACCAGTGACGGTATCTCCAGTCTGACTTCATTGCAGAGACATTTATTTATCTAATTTTCTATTTCCTTAGAAAAACAGAGATAGATTTTCACTTTTTTTTTTTTTTTTTTTTTTTTTTTT
>NW_020455027.1:1447926-1484146 GCF_003342845.1 Nothoprocta perdicaria
TCTCCTCCTTTCTACTCTCCTTTTTTTTTTTTTTTTTGCCATTTATGTCCACTTCATATTTCAGAGATATCTAGTTGTTTGGAATAAATACACATGGGCATACTACATACATACTATTACTTATACATACTATTACTTATGCACATTCCTACTAAGAACATCCATTAAATCCATTTGGTTTGGCCCTGCTATAACCATAATGACACTGCTGACTAAAATATTTTTCTCCAGGGGCAGAACAACTTGCTCTAGTTAGTTAAGGAGCAATATAACAGCAAAGTGCAATATAACACCAAAGTGCAATATAACAGCAAAGTGCAATATTGCATATAATACAATGCTATCAAGCTGAACCACATAACTTGAGGTAATGGCATTCACTTACTTTGATTCCAGAAGGTTTCATGTGCTGTCAGAAATATACAATTGCTATTAGAAAGCCAGGTAACATCTCAAGCTACACACACACACAAAAGCACACACTCGAATGAAGTGAAGACACCTACAAATAGTTTTCTGTATAAGATGCCATAGTATGTCACGATGACTGTTAATATACCAGTTGAGCATATRATATATTTTCCTGCTTATTAGCACAAAAAATGAACTGTAGTTAGTAGTAGATAAGCATGTATTAYAGACTAAGTGAGCTGGGCCTGCTTAGCTTGGAGAAGAGAAGGCTGAGAGGGGACGTGATTAACACGTATAAGTTCATGAAGGGAGGGAGGGAATGTGGGGAGGAAGGGGCCAAGCTCTTTTCAGCGGTGGTCAGTGACARGACAAGGRGTAATGGGTACAAACAATGGGAACACAGGACATTCCACCYCCATATGAGGAGGAACTTCTTTACTGTGAGGGTGACAGAGCCCTGGAACAGGCTGCCCAGGGAGGYTGTGGAGTCTCCTTCTCTGGAGATCTTCCAAACCCGCCTGGATGCCACTCTGTGCCACRTGCTCTGGGTGTCCCTGCTGGAGCAGGAAGGTTGGACTAGATAATCTCTAGAGGTCCCTTTCAACCTTGAACATTCAGTGATTCTGTGAAATGTGAAGCTGACTTACAGAAATACACAGTGAGATTGCACATATTCTGGGATGTATTTGCTGCAATGACCTGCCAATAAACTTGTTGCAGACAGCAGTCCTGGTTGAGCAGGAGTTCTGCACATTACTAAGCTAATCAGTGCATTGAAGGTGAGGTTGCTTAGTGTAAAAAAGACGCCTGCAAAGAAAGGAACTTCTTAGTTGATATTCTCCATATTGAAGGAAGAAAAGATAAATATTCTTTTGCCAGGCCCAGAACTATTAATGTAGAGTCTATGCAGAAAATGAATCACCATTAAATCTCATCATCAAGTATGTCTTCAAGTTTCAGCCATGCAAATGATATCTCTTTTAAACTTAGGAAAAAAAAGAAAAAAAGGAAAAGCCCTATCTCAGGAAAACTAGACACCTCAACCACTTAAACAATTATAAAGTTACATAACTACGGTTTTATTCTCAAAAGTAGCTACTTGTCTAGATTTTCTTATGTCACTTACAGTTACAGTCCTTTGCTTTTACTTCTCCCACAAAGCAGTCATAATTCAGTCATGTTTTCATACTTGCTCTTTTAATCAGAGTCACAGAAGGAGAGAGTAGAAGAATACTTCATTTACCCGGTAAGATAAGTATGTGAAATTACCTTGAAAAATGTCATCAGAAGACAGTCAATTTATCCCACTATATGCACTCAACAGGCCTGTACTGATTAACTTTCAAAGCTGAAAACATCTTTGGATGTATTTTTGAAAGAACAGCATAAAAATAGTTGTTTTAGTCAATGGGCCTGTGGTGCAATGAGCTAAGTGCTCGGCCCAAATAATATGATGCAGACATGGAACATGTGAGTTTTCATTAAAAATTCCAGTGAGTTGAGAAATCCTGGAGACAAACCACTTGGAAGGCAAGACTGAATCTGAATAAAGCACCAGTTAGACCCATACTAGTGCAATCCAGAAAATCCATCAGCCAAATTGAGTGGCTGTCCCACATGTACACTGATATGGCCCTATTACTGTCTATCAAACTCCTCTTTAAATTTAATATTGCTTAGTCCCAGAAGAAAAAAACAAAGCGTTTCCATCCAAAATACAGCAGATGATGCTGGTACATAGGACGCCAACTGCATTCTTTGGAACACAGAGGGAAATTCTAGCACTTCAAATGTATGGAAACAAACAAAATACTTCAAAATATTTCTAAACTGCCACTAAATCTGTTATCTTTGGAGGAAACACCCTGGGTTTTTTTGGTCCATTACTTCATGGTGCAGTTTGTATTGAAAAAAAGTGCAAAGAATATGCCTAGATACTAGATGTATAAAATATATTCCCAGAATTCACTTTCAACACTGAGGAATTGCAAATATATGCATAGGATTTAATTTTTCATGAATTTGGGAAAGGTTGAGGGGTAAAAAATTCTCTAATATCTAGGCAAAAATATACTGCAACCTTTTTTTTTTTTTTTTTTTTTTTTAGAGTTTAACTGCTACTGTTTTTACATATAGTGGATATAGTGACATGCTTTAAATCAGCAATACAAAGTGAGATTAGCTCGGGCACATTGACAATCCGGCAAGGGCATTTTTAGCCCTTGTTGCCTGTATTCCATATCTTGGAAAATTCATTAGGAGACTATTACAATTATATAATGATAATCTGGAGATATTTTTTATTCTCCTGAACACCAGTAATGTCCTTTAATATTAATGAGAATTCCCTACTGTTCAGCTATATTCAGCTACAAAATCYATCCAGAAGAACAACTTTCTGAAAAGCAGTAATGCGAAATAAGTAGGATTACAAAACAGAAAYCTATCAGCTAATCAGTTTGTCTGACAGCCTTGATACTTTTCACAAGGAAGCCAAAATTACTCAAAAGTTTCATTTTTACTTAAATTCTCATTTAATCATGCTAATTTGTCTAATACAATAAAAATATAAATAAACTGCAGAATAAAAAAACAACTTTTCAACAAAAGAGCAACAGCACTGGCAAAAAAAAAAACAACCCTGTATGTAGAAACTGAAAGCATATTTTTTTAGGAAATATTTTCCTTTACTTCATTTTATGTTACTTTTGTTCTCYCTTCCAGAAATATTATGCTGCAAAACATGTGTTAATACTGCGATATTCAAKAATATCTTTCATTAAGTCAAGCCTGCAACTCTCACTAATGTGCCTGATTACCAATCTCCCGCTTACGAATTCCAAGGTGTTATTCCAAATACCTCCATGAATCCACTCCTGAATTCCMGAGAATAACTGAGAGGGGAAGCAGAGAAACATCATCTCTCACTACCTCTYCTCCTTTTCCTGCTGCAGAGCAGACTTTTATTTCACAGAGTATAGGAGAAATGAAGCAGAGCTACCTTTGTCGCAGAAGCGGCCAGTGAAGTGCAAGGGGCAGCTGCACTGAAACGAGGTGGCCCCCGTGGGCAAGTAGGTAGGAAGACAAGTCCCTCCATTATGGCACAACCCCTCCTGGCATACAGATGGCAACTCGGGAGAAATCGCTGAGGGCACAACAGGCTCTGGCAATTCAGAGGTATCCGCAGCAACCATAGGGAAAGCGGCCGACAGATGTGGAGGTGCAGGAATACTGAAACGATAGGGGAAAAAAGTATCAAAGCCAAAAGAAAAAAAAGCAAACCACAAAATCAAACCCAAACCCCCCACAACTTCTTACTTCTGCACTACCTTTCATCCATTGAAAAACATTAAGACTTTATTTTTAGAAATTCATATTATATTTACAGAAATATGAGGACATTAGTAATTTCCAAATAAAGTCCTCATCTTGAAATCTACCAAAAAAGATAATGAAAATGCCTTTGCTCATTTCCTCTCCACAGATGTCTCCTAAGGGAGAAATGGCAATATTTTCCTCTGTGAGGGAGAGAAAAATAACCTCCATGCATACAGCAAAATTTATACATGCTTTTAATAATTCCTTTTTTTGGTGGAATGTCAGAAATAGAGAGATAAGTAAACAGGGGTTGTTATTAGGTATTTTACTGCTTGAAGTTACCAAATCTTGCAAGGCCATTCCAGAAGACATCACCTCCCAGTGTAAAACTTACAAATAATATTAAGTAAATTAATAAATATTATTAAGTAAAATAATATTAAATAAAGGTATAAATAATATGACCTCCTGCTTGGAGGAGGTAGGAAACCAGATTAAGTAGTGCCAGGACAGCAGAAATCAAATTATCAGCATGCAGAGGAAAGTATGCTGTGAAGCAGGCAGGAAGGAAAAGAAACTCAACAGAGGAAGGACAGAGCTAATTCAGGAGAAAGCARATATTGGAAGTGACCCAGAGAAATGGGGTAGTAATTGAGAGAGAAGTAGAACTGTGGAAAAGGAAAAAGGGGCTCAGGACTTTAGCAGGGAGCCTTGAGGAAATACACAGATTGGTGAAGATGCAGAATCAGGGACAGTCATTGCTATAGACAGCAGAAAGGGAGGGCAGTGAGATGCAGAGGAGAAAGAGAGATGAATGAGAAGCAAGATCTTCAAAAATCTTCAAATTCCATAAATACTGACTTTGAAAGCAAGAACTGCCAGGTTACATGATAAAAACCTCATCTCCACAAGCACAAAGGCGCACAGTGCAATGGAAAGCAGGGGGACCAGTGCTCTGGCTGCTCTGGCTGATCCCAGTCCCGTAACAGGAGAGTTCTCAGCATGTCCAGGGCTCATCTCCACCAGCACAGAGAAGTGCAGAGTCACAGGGCAGGTCAGAACCCAAATCACCTCCTAAGAGAACGGATCTCCTGGCCAGATCCTCCCAGGACTGTCTCAGCAACMCATTAATCCAATGGCCGAGGTATGAAACCCAGCAAGATGAGTCAATGGCGGTGGCTCTTCCGAGCATCTTTTGGATGAACAAGGGGGCTAACTGCCTTGGGGTAAGAGACACATTGTGGGATGTAAGGGAGGAGCATCTGAGGAGACAAAGGCAGAAAAAGGGAGTGATCCAGGTGACTTGGGAGGAGCAAACATGGGAAAACAGAAAGATGCGGGGACAAAAAGAGGTTGATCATGTGCAGACAAACAGCAGTTCTGTACATTTGTCTGACCTTGTCCTGCACCTGGTCAGCGCAGGCTCTCTGGTCCTCTCGTTAAATTCTTTTCTACTTTCATGGCCATGTGCACATGAAGGTCTGCACACAAGCAGCAGGAGGGAGGCAGCAGGACACATGGGCTGGGTGTCTCCACTGCCGCAATTGGAGCAAGTGATGGTGCGATCGCCAGTGAACACCCAGTCGGCCCAGGTGAGCAGGGGAAGCGACCTGGGAGGCAGGTGTGCGTGTGGCTCTCTGCAGGAGACACCACAGGGGTGCCGGCTACTACGGCCCTGCACCTTCCAGTAGCCAACTSGAGACCATGAGGTCCAGGGTGGCCTGGGAGACCTCTTGGTGTGTATGGGGAGAGGGGTGTGTATATGTTGTGTGTGTCTGTTGTGTGTGTGTGTCCCACTGCAGCTGGAGTGGGGCTGTGGACCTCAGGGGCTCCCGTGTCCAGATGGCAGTAGCTGGAGAAAACAGGGGTGAAGAGGCCAGCCCTGGGGTGGCCTGATGCTCAACTAAGCCGAGCTGCTGAGGGGATCCACATTATACATGTGTGTTGGTCATGAGTGCCCACTGGGAATGCTTTCTCAGCAGTGCTACTGGTTGGACTGGGGACATGCAGTTGTAGCAGCCTCGTCCCCTCCTTTCCCAGTAAGAAGCCCCTGTGCCCTTTTTCCAGGAGACAGAAGTTACTCCCTGCTACAGCTGTGCAGTGGAAGCTAAACAAAGGAGTTCTGGTTGTGCTTTGTGCTACTCCTGAGAACCCATTTAAGCAAAGAAATCTCAATTACAATTGCATAAAGTTAAAATTCTTATTCTTCTTATCTATAAAAATTTATCTTCCATATAATATTGTAGTAAGCACAAGTATAAACACTCTGTACACAGTGTGAGGAATATACATTACTGAAACTAAAAATGATTTTGTGAATCTTTTATCCAAAACTAAAGGACTGAACCAATACTTTCTCTTGGATATACTTCCCTTTGAACTGACCACATACGTTTAAGGATTGCATTACTACCTATCTCTATTTTCTACCTGCATTTTTATGAAGATCCAGAAGGGTGTAAATCTACATCTAAGTTTATTCAGTTACATTTGGTACACATGACCATTCAACAGAACCAAAGTTGTTTCTTATTAAAAATCTTTCTAGAGTCTCAATCCAAAAATTCATCAATGAAGCTTGAACAATGTCAAAGGTCCTAAATCCTCATAAAGTCTGTAGGATTTGCCCATGGTGGAGTCATGTGCACCCTAGAGAACCCAGAAACTAATGGAATTTAATTCAAAGTAACAAGTTAAGGACTGTTAAAAAAAAGAAAAGTTATAAAAATAAATTGAAAATGAAAAGGCTTTCAAATCACAAATTACATGTTTAAAGCACTAGCACAAAACAGAGAAATAACTAGTCAATTTGTCTAAAAGATATAAGAGAATGTGTTAAGCCAAATCACAACTTATATGATGCTCACAAAACACTTTATGAAGCTTAAATGGGGCTGCCTACAAAAACCATCATGGAGCTTAAATGAAGTTACAGAGYTCATAGTCATAATCAGCTCTCTATTGCTTTGTCTTATTTTCATCCCTTACACAGATGCTGTAAACAGGAACTTAGGGTCTCAGAGACATTTAGGCGTAAACTTCTATTTAGGCATCCAGATATGTTTTTAGATCTGATTGTAGTTTTTTTTAAAAGGATTTTTTTTCCTCTTTACATTATATATTTGGAAAATGCATAGGATTTAAAAATTTCAGCTCTTTCCCACAGTTTATATTAAATATTATTAAAATAAAAACAGCAGACAATATTATGTTGGAGGTTTGGAACAGGAGTTCTCCATTAAAGATACATATAATAAAAAAAAATGTGTTCAGAAATATAGAGCTTGCCTAAAGAGATATATCATCCAAAAACATAAGACAGCCAAACCACACACATCATGTAAAGGTGGTCAGAAATGAGGATATTGAGATTTCGAGACACTTACAAGCCATACACTTTATACGAGATGAAAGCATCCAAGGTGCWTTCCTCTTGGATAACAAGAAGATAGAAGAGTGAAAATAAAACCCTTAAAGTTTTTGGAGGCTGATGTCTTGTTGGTAAGAGGCTTGCAATTCTAAGAAAGTATGTTACTTTCTGTTTGTTTCTATTGAATAAAAATGCAACAAAGAAATTTCTGTGCTTTTAATCGTTCCTTCCTCCTAAAGTAAACAACAAGTATGAAGGTARTATCACCAACCACTGCATTCAGAGCTGCAGGAAATGTGTGCCAGTTAAGTATTCTATCTTCTTCCACTCTAAAACAGCAAATTAAAAATGCTTACTCACCTGTTGCTGTGATTATGACCTCAGATTAAATAAAAACACATCAAACAAATCTTTTTTTCCTCAGACATAACTCGAATGTTTTGGAAATTGTTAGCTGTCTAATGGCAAGAACACATATAAAATCAGATATATACAAGAGAAAATTCTTTAGAGCAGTGTTGGAATGTAGGCCCGATTCCTCTTTTCTCTCATGAAGAAGGAAATTAAAAAGAAAAAATAAGAACAAAAAAACTTGGGAAAGAATTGGCGCACAAACCAACTTTTCACTATTAGCCTCTGTTTTTACTAGATCCAGTTGCTGACCACTGCAATATTTACTATCCTTAGCTGTTAGAGATGGAATATTGAATTAGAGGGATAATGTACCTGCATGTGGCAAGCCCTGGGCTCTTAGTTCCTCTGGAATCAGTAATTTCCAGATGTGGAAGTTAAACTTTCCCTTCTGACTTGAAGCTACTGTTTTTCTCTCCGATAGAATCATGGGGGCGTGTATCAACTGGATTTTTATAAGTACAAGTAATGCAGCCCAAGTGTCATTTTTCGGTTTATCTTTTTTTTTTTTTTCCCCTTGTCTAAGAAGGAAAGAGAAGCTTCTTGGCTTGGTTGGTTGCTCCCTGGCTCGTTTGCGACCCCTCCTCGTGGTATCAGCCTTCGTGGTGCCGTTCTGCTTGTTTTGCTTCTCGATGGTGCCTGACTCCTCCTGTGCCAACACCACTTCCAGGCGCCCTACAGCTTCTTCTCCTTCTGTGAGAGCAGGAAAGCCGGAGACGGGGCTTGGTGCTGGGGCTAACACCTGCGGCTGCAGGCCCAGCCTTGCAAACCGCTATGAATAAGTAACGGCCCTGACTCCACACAGTTTAACAAAAACATGTGTTTTGAATAAAGAACCAGAAGGTGCTTAAACTAATTTAGTAATTGAGGGGTTACACAAAGTTTTAACAATTTGACAGAAAGATATCCAGCAAAATCTGATTCACTGATAATATCTAGCAAGACTTCATTTTTTTTTATTTTAAGCTTCCCAACCTGTCATTGCCTCTGAGATCAATAATGCACACAAAGATCTTATTACCTTCTGCAAGAATCAGCCCGTTGCTCTTAAGATGAGCTCAAAACAGTTGATTTGAAGCCTGTAACCTTGTTTCATAGCTGAATATATGTAAGTCTGAAGTGCTTATCAACATGCAGATGTTAGTATAATTTGAAATTTTGTTTATTTTGTATGTCATTCTTCACTACTTGAAGAGATAAACTGAGTGGGAGGAAGAAAGCATTTGGGATCATTCTCAATGTTGTATTGTAAAATCAAAAAGCATGCTTTTTGATTTTACTCGCCAGCTGTTCTTCCTTCTTCCCTGAGCTCTCATTCTCTCTTCAAAAGAACATAGAATTACTAAAGAACATGGAATTAATATTTGTTGGAGTTATAGACACAACAGTTGAAAAACTGTTTTAAAATCAGCTTTCTTACATTTGCCTCACTGGAACAGTTGCGTCTCTACTCACTCCTTTGGAAGAGAACAGGCCTCTCATATTTGAGTTGAGAAAGCAGATTAACTTGTAAAGGTACTGAGGTCAATAATAGAGGTGGTTTCTGAATATTCCTGAATTCCTAAATTGGCAACCAAAGCAAGGGAATAAGGCCTCCTGTGTTTTGTTACATCACTACTGCAGGAGATGACTCTCTCAGACACATTTGCAGAGGCTTAAAACTTGTGATCACATGAAGTCTCAAAAGTCTCAAACAGCTTAAAAGTAACACAAACAAGAGAACTTAGAAGGTTTACAGGAAAGAAAATAAGTTGGAATAAAACTGGTGATTTTTAGGCTGGGTTTATAAGCACGCCAATTCCTCAATTTTGTCACTCTTTATTTTAGTCCCTTCACTTCTGGTACAATTTTAACTTTATACAAATGATCAATCACATTTCTTTTAAGCTTGTCTATGGCTTGTGCTTTCCTTGCTGCCTGCTATATTAGTGATTATGATTCATTTCCAAGCACCCTGAGATCAACTACAGCATCAAAACAGCACCAACCATGAAAATATTACTTCATGTTGTAAAGACACAAATCTGGCATCTTAAACTTAAAAAACAAAATAATGTCCCATGCGAAATAATCATGGCTCGTGTCGTGTGAGTTATTTTACTGATTATCAGATATTAAATAACATAAAAACTTGGATCTGAAAAGGGATCACTAATTATAGATGTTTCTAACCCGACTCACATGTTTTCACCAGACTATACTTCCTATGAAAAAAACAGAGGTGGGGGAAGAGGGTGAGTAAAGTATCAAAGCCTATCAAAGCCTGCTACTGAAGCCAATATAAATTCACCTACCAAGTGAGAATTTCAGTTGGAGTCCATCACTGAATTAAGCCACCTACTCCTTAGGCAAGTCACATGGTGGGATGATATGGGAATATGACACGATTTTGCCCGTCCCAGCGTGAGGTCGCAYGCTGCGTGCTGCCATGGCCATGCAGGCAGGTTGAGGGAGATGATCCTTCCCCTCTGCTCAGCCCTGGTGAGGTCACATCTGGAGYGCTGAGTCTACTGCTGGGCTCCCCAGTATGAGAGACATGTGACAGACTTATTTTGGCTTGCCAGG
The DNA here is from genome assembly GCF_003342845.1 of Nothoprocta perdicaria. Lineage (NCBI taxonomy): Eukaryota > Metazoa > Chordata > Aves > Tinamiformes > Tinamidae > Nothoprocta > Nothoprocta perdicaria. The sequence goes on from NW_020455027.1 coordinate 1,458,002, forward strand.
ACCACCAGGGCAAGGAACACCAAGATGATGATGGGATTGGTGTATCTGTTGTATGAGGAGAGACTTGGAGAGGTGGGATCTCTTAGCCTCCAAAACAGAAGACTCGGGAGAGATGTTATCAATGTGCATAAATATTTGCTGGAGGTATAAGGGCAGAACAGAGTCACACTCTTTTCAGTGGTGAAAGGAAGATGGGAGACAGAAGGGCAATGGGCACAGAAAGAAATAAAGGAAATTCCACTGAAGTACAAGAAATAAAATATTTTAGAGTAAGGAAAGTCTAGCTGCATAATAAACTGCAAACTGAGAACTGCAATGAGCAGCGGAGTTATCCCCAAGGTAGTTCAGTACCAGACTGATGGAAGGCATGTAATCAGAACTACTTTGACATTTTTCCATTAAGCAGTTTGATGAGACATGCAATGGCATGGGAGCCCTAAGGATATGATAGCTTCTCTATTGCTGACATCTTCCGGTACTTAGACGCTAAACATTTACTTTTATGCACTAAACTAGTACTAAAGGCAAAGGCATAGATTTAGCCTGAACTGAGTGTGATAAAGAAGTTTTAATTTTAGTTTGTCAATAAAGTAATTTCATAGAATCACAGAATGGTTGAGGTTGAAAGGGACCTCTACAGATCATCTAGTTGAGTCCTTCTGTTCCAGTAGGGACACCCAGAGCACAGGACACGGGGCGGCATAAAGGAGGGTTTGGAGACCTGCAGAGAAGGAGACTCCACAGCCTCCCTGGGCAGCCTGTTCCAGGGCTCTGTCACCCTCACAGGAAAGAAGTTCTTCCTCACCTGGAGATGGAACTGCCTGTGTTTCAACTTCTATCCATTGCCCCTTATCCTGTCACCAGGCACCACTGAGAAGAGTCTGGCCCCATCCTCTCTACATTGTCCTCTAAAGTACTTAATTTGTGGGAAGTAATTATGGAAAGCAACTGCTTTTATTTGCAGTTTTCTTTGGTGAAGTACATACATGCCATTCTTGCTATGTTAGGAAAAAATTTTAAAATATTAAAACATACTCTTAAGTGTTTTAGATTTTGGAGATTAAAGAAAGATTTTTCAAGAGCACTAGCATATGTGGTTGAACGTAATTTCATAACTTTATGTAATCAAAAGCAACAGCATTTCAGATTAAACAGAAATAAAAAATCTACTACCTTGCATATAGTTTGGCAAGCAAGAACAAAGCCTTTTACAGACTGTTTATTTCACTGTTCACAGTCATGTCACCAGTTATTTAAAAGACAGTTTACTGATTGCAGTGAATCCACAGAACAAAAACATACCTGTGATATTATCCTACCAGAGAAACAATGTTTATCATTAGGAACAGTAAAGATGAGAATTAAGAGATTGCAGGATGGGGACTGTTTTTGTTCAGTAGTCTCTACCCTAAACTTATTTCCTCATCCATTCCATTTTTTCTCTGATTCAAAAGAACCAGTTGTTTGTTTTCCTAATGCATGTAGCAACAAATTATAATCAGGTATATCCTTTTAAAATTAAGTTCTTAGTGCATGTTCCAGGCTATGAACCCAGTTTCCCCCCTCCTACTAGGGCTAACAATCGGTAGCAGAACTCAATAATATTGTAGTTGCAGCTTTCCATTAAAAAATTCTCAGTTGGTATAACATAATTTACAACTGCTAGTGCACACACAGCATCTGATTTAATGGTCCAAACTCTTAGCAGTGCAGATAATATTCTTGATATATAATGCAGCTGAGTATGTGAAAATACAATTAACAGATATAATGAAGTTTATGAAAGCTCGGTTTATGAAAGGAAATTTCATGGTGAGCTCAACAATGCGCAGAAAGCATAGCAATGTCAGATATGAAACAGAAATGTCAGCTATGGGAAGAGAGTTGAAAGAAAAAAAAGGAAAAGGAAATACACGTACCAAGAGACATGGTCCTGCTGTGCTTGCTTTAAAGTATGCAGATGCCAAACACTTTGCAACAGATATAAGTTAATACATCAGAATTTGCAGAATCAATAGTTCATGATAAAAATCTACTATCTTCCTGAACAAAGCCTTTAAAGGGAGCCTTCCTTACATGAGACCTTCTTAGATGATGTTTAAAAAACGCTTATCTCTTTTCCTAAGTTTTCGAAATGAAAAATACCATTTTTGCTCAAACCATTTCTGATCTGTAATCCTTCTACCTAGAACTTCTGCATTCTGCCTTCTTGCATTACAAGTGAAAAGTGAAACTCTCGGTTGTTCACACTGACCTTTGGCTTGATTTTGCTGTTTCATACCTGCCTTCTTCCTTCTTTTTAAGATCCTCTTGACTTTCTATGATAGGAATATTAAACTCAAAACAAGAGACAGCAACCCAAACTGCTAACCCTCAGTGAGTCTGTGGGCAAGTCTTATACTTTCTGGCAAAATCTGTCTGAAGTCAACATTTTATGGTTATGGTCAACAAACTTCTTCCCAGCTTCATCTCTTAGCTCTTGTTCTTTTAGATAAACAACATGTAAAATGTCTGAGTACTGAACTGAATTTTCTGTTGACTATTGCAACTTGTTTTGTTTCTTCAGACTGATGCCATTGCTTTTGAAAAGGAAAAATATTTTCCTTCCCTCTCAAAGTATCTTGGTAGTAAACGTTATTTAACATAGGACTGTGCTTTTTAGTTGGAAAAGCCACTGCAAAATCAGAATATAATCATAATTTCTGCTTCATTCCTAAATGGCTGAATTAATTTTTTTATGTGGTAAAGTAAGTTCCTCTAACATATGAGAGTAACCTAATACATCACAGTTCCAGACGGGAATCATTAGTGCTTATCTAAGCTTCTATCCGATGTCAAGAGCTATGGAAATTCTTTCATCTCAGTGATGCTGTCTAAACTTAGACTCCAAAATCAAAGATCTATCTAAGGCACATTATTCGTGCAGGAATGTGTGACAGATGAGGAAGAATCATGCCTAGATCATAGATACACAACTGATTTTCTATGTAATAATTCACTTCAGGTAAGACTTCAGCATTGTAATATACTGCACAGTAGTACCTAAACTCCTGAGTTTTGCTCACAACAATGTGACTGTGTTTGCTTACACGCATTTTTGAATAGACTACAGGCAAGAAGTGGTTCTAAAGGTCAGTATTTTGACTTTAGGTGCCTCACATGAGAATTCAGTAGTTTTGGCATCTAACTCATTTTCATATATTGAATCCTTATCTCTCTGTGCATTGGTGTCCCCACATGAAGACAACAGATCTTGCTTACGTACTATAAGTAGGGAAAGTCTACATTGCTTTGTAAATATTAATTAAGAATACTAGATGAAGAGAATTATGTGTTATTGAAAGCAGATGGGAATATAATAAGGCATTCTGTATCAAACACCATATTAAAATTACCATGAAAACTTGTCTACAAGCAAGATGAGACAGATGTGTAGGATTTTTTAGTACTGAGAGTTAAAATGCAGAGTACTATTATGTATTATATATCCTTTCTTGCAGACTTAATTTCTAATTCTCCAGACTTCATGCTGGAGAATGGCTGGCATGTATAAACACAAACATTATTTATTCATCAGCAATCTGGCATTTAATTAAAATATTACTGCATTCTTATTCAGTGCATACAGAAGAATAGTGTAAATATGAAAGGTCAAGTAATTCACAGAATCTCAGAACGAACAACAAAACAGTTGAGGGTGGAAAGGACTTTTGGAGACTGGCTAGTCCAACCTCCATGCTAAGACAGAGCTACCTGCTCAAGACTGTGTCCAGGCAGCTTTCAGCTATCTCCAAAGACAGAGACTCCACATCTTCTCTTGGCAACATGTTCCAGTGCTGTCACTGTCATAGTAAAGATATTTTTACTTATATACAGATAAAATTTCCTGTGTGTGTTTGTGACCACTGTCTCTTGTCCTGTTACCCAGTACCACTCTGAAGCATCTGGCCCCATCTTCTTTACATCTTCCCAGCAGATATGAGAGTTTTGTATTGTCAGCAAAGGGTTTGAAGATACATTCTGTCCCATCATCTAGGTCATTAATGAATAAGTGGAAAAGAACTGGGCCCCGTATTGATCACTGGGAGACTCCACCTCTGACTGGCCTATAGCTGAACTTTGTGCTGCTGGTAACTCTCTGACCTTGTTCAGGTGGTTTTCAATTTACCTCATTGACTGCTCATGTAGGCAGTACTTTAACCCATTTGGATGTTATGGGAGCTTGCCTATGTCAATGTTATGAGAGATGGTATCTAAAGCCTTACTGAAGTCAAAATAGACAACATTTCCTGTTCTCCCATCATTTATCCATCCAGTCTCATCGCTGAAGACTATCAGCTTGGGTAAGTTTGGCTTCCCCTTTGTGAATCTGTGCTAACTAGCCCCCACCACCTTCTTGTCCCTTCATGTACCTGCAAAGGGTATGCAGGATTTATAGCACCTTCCCACGGATTGAGCAGAGGCTGGGCACTCCGTAGTTCCCTGGGTACCCCTTGACTTTTTTAAAGATTTGGAGTGACATTTACTTTCTTTTGTTCCTCAGGAACCTCTGCTGATCACCATGACCTTTCAAGTAATTGGAAAAACATTTCAATTTTGGCCATAATACATTTTTGTAATGAACACTCTCACTTCACTTGAGGATGGACCAGTACTATGGCAATGACAACAAGAGCAGCAGCAACAAGAATCAATACCAAAGTAAATAGCATGTTAACTACTTATGATGTCACGTTCAATCTCTTTTCCCTTCCAAATACTCCAAGGTATCAAAATGCCAGCTGAAATAGCCTATTCCCTATTAAATATTTGAATACATTTCATTTGCCAATACAGCAATCTTAGGATTGAATACACTCTATCAAACATTACCTGCCCAGGAGTTTGGAAGTTTACCTAAACTAATCACCTTGCTTCTCTCTAAAGACAATCTATATTCCGAGAGAGGCATCTCCAGTTCATCTTCTTCTAACAGAGGTGATCACCCTTCTTTGTTAGTTAAAAGTGGAACTTAACAAATTAACTTTGACAAGGGGAGACATGATCCTACTTACAGTCACTATCTCTTATTAAAAATCATGTGTATTTAGATTATATAACTGAAAAGAGCCCAAAATATTTTTTTTAGATATTCAAAACRTGTTTAAAGGCACTCCCTATAAATCACATACATTTACAGCAAAAAGTATATTTTTATTTTGCGCTGTTTCAGCCTAAAGTGGACTTTTCTAAAGCTATGAATAATTAAGTCCAGCACAGAAACACTGATATGACTTTAACATTAACAAAAGAGTATCCCTTTCATTTAGCAAAATCTTACTTGGAGAGAGTAACAGGCAATAGTATCAAGACTACTAATTTCACAACTAGAGGGAGCACCCAGAGGGAAGCGTAACATAAATAAAAGAGAACTCCAGAAAGTCACCATAAGTCTTCAGTCTTTCCTTAAATAAGCATTTCTAGTGAAATATACTTACAGAACAACACTCAACCCGCCCTGTAAGGGTATCAAGAACAAATACAGCAGGAGAATAATCTGCCATCAGGTTTCACTGAACCTCGCAACTCTATATAATATTAAAAATAATTAGTGAAGTTGCTGTGTCTATCCTCAGTTGACATCCAGGGAAAGTCAAGATCATTTTCTCCATGGGGCTACTCGACAGAAAAATGCCATATTCATATCATGTTATTTTCCTATTAACTCAAAGGTTCTGACACAGCAACATCACCAGGAGGAAGAGAAGATATTCAGCTAAAAATATATTATATTGGAATTGTCAGGTCATCAACCTGTTCCAGGACAGCATTTAAACAAGTTAATATTTTGCATGTACTGATCATAACAGCAGCTGGGCATCATAAATGCTGCCTGAACCCAAATGCTTTTTCCCTGGAAGCTTAAGCATCTGCCTAGAATTTGGGATGAGGCAATACCTGTCACCGAAAATCACCTTTCTTCCAAATTATGAGCTAGAGAGAAATACAAAACTGAGAGAATATTTTCAGTGATAAGAGTGGACAAAAATTTCTCCTTGTTATGTGCAAATACTGCTGTATCCTTCTGTAATATTTTCTTTATTAACTTCTTTAAACACTGAAGGGCATCTATATTTAAAGCATCAATATTAAAGATTTTAGCTTCAAAGCACCTCAGATTTAAGAAAAACATCAAGTAAAGCATCATTACACCAAAAGAGTCTTTTTTTTTTAAATGAAAGCTATCATCTAGAAACAACTGGGAGTTAAAAGATATAATAGATTTATTCATTGTGCTTACCCGCTTACTTTTGTTATTTGGTTCCCTTGTGAAAAAGATTAACTCATTTAGAATCCCATTTTCAAAATATCTAACCTTTTGATTTTAATGATGAAAATAAAAATCACAAAAACAAGCAGCTTGCTTCGGAAGAGTTACAAATTCTAGTGAATTTCTTTCAAATGCCTTCATTCAATCAAGAATATTCTGCATCTTCCTGTTTATGAAATGCATTTAATAACTGGTAAATGCTGGAAGCCAGTTAATGATGTCAGACTTCTGTTTATAGTGCCCACAAACTGAAGAGGTCTAATCACTTCCTTTCATTTTCATCGAATACTTACCCAAATTTATAACATCAGTGAAATACATTAGGCAGTTAATTTTAAGAAATTACTGCATTTTCAGATGGATAATGTCACTTGGCCTTCAGCCTTGCTCCTTACAGCTGTAAAAATTACAAATTACATCTTGTTATTTAAATAAGGAATATTTTTGAAGGTTAAGAAATGGTGACTCACACTTTTATGTCAAGTAGGGTCTTAGATGGATACTAGTAGTATAGCACCTTCCTATTAATTTAGAAGAAGGGTGGAGGGAGGAAAAATAGAAATCTGGYTTCAGAGACCTGGTTTGCAGTAAATATGTCTTTAAAAGTTCTTGTACGACATAGAGAAGAGGCTTTTATTTGGAAGTTCTTTTTTTTTTTTTTTCCAGAACAATGTTCAAAACATTCATGTACCTTTTTTAACACTGCTTGCAGTAAGAGCCTCTCTGGGTTTGATGAGTTGCAATGTTTTTGTTTAACACACATAAATTAGTTAAGGTATCTACTATAGCTATGACAAACTAGTGCTTCCTGTAAACTTCACTACATAAAAAAATTCTTCGAACCTGTAACTAATACTTTACCAAAGACTTGAGAAAGACATGAGTGGGAGATGAAGGAGAGGACACAAACCCAAACTTATCTTTAGATCACACATGTAATTTTATGTGAATTGTTTAAAATATATATGAAAATCTACTGCAGTTTTGCAATGACTAAATACTGATTTTCTCTATATTCTGAGCATTCTGTATATTGTGGAATTTCATCTGCTAAGAATCAGTTTCTTTTTGTTAATATTAATTGTAAAGTTAAATATCTATTTATATGTATTTATATATTCAAAMTTGATTATGCTTTTAGTTTCTGCTATTTATATCCCAGTTCTATGGGAAAAAAACAAACGAACAAAAAAGAAAAGGATTTGATTTTTCTCTACACCAGCCTTCACTTCCTAAAGATAAACTGCTTGTTACAAATCATCTATCTGCCTGTAAAAGTCTGTCTAGAATTTTTTGTTAAATTTCGGAAGCATTTTCTCCCTACCCAAGAAGTTTTATGATTTCACTATTTCACTTTTAAGGAAGATAAAAAGCACAGGATACAGCAGCATTTAACTAGTGTATGCAATAGTTACTTAAACAGCAATTTTTATTTATTTATTTATCTATTTTATTTATTTATTTATTTATTTATTTATTTATTTATTTATTTATTTATTTATTTAACATTAAAGTAGTGTTTCAAGCCTGCAGGGGGCACTGATGCACTGTATAGCTAGAGCACTGCAGAGCAAGATTCAGTCAGGATTTGATTAAACAGTCCTCCAGGTTACAGACAGAAAAAGCACATGAAGTATTTATAATCAGTTTAAGTTTAGAGAAATTAGGTAATTATAAAATATTTATATGAATTTTGGAGGGGAATTAATGTTTCTTTTATTGGTAAATACATTTGTTTTTCTGCAACAATCACGTAGTTGTAGGGATTAGATTGTTTTCTCAACCTTTGTTAACCAATGGCCCTTGAAGGATGATGCATCTTTCTAGCACTGCATTACTTAAGATTACACACGTCAACAAACAATCCCAATTCCCTGCAGGAAACACAATTTTGCATAGTATCTACCTAGAGATGTCCACTTATAGGCCACTGCAAATCACAATTTATTTTATTTTACAAAWAAAATCTTTGTATATTACCCAATACAGACTCATTTAAATGAGGACACATTACAATAAGAAATAATTACATATTTTATCATGTTAAGATCTGATCAGTATGTATTGATTCTGATGGGAGAATATAGAGATGATGGGGCCAAATTCCACTCGGTGAAGGCCAGTGACAGAACAAGGGGCAATGGGTACAAGCTGAAACACAGGCAGTTCCATCTCCATGTGAGGAAGAAAGTCTTCCCTGAGAGGGTGACAGAGCCCTGGAACAGGTTGCCCAGGGAGGCTGTGGAGTCTCCTTCTCTGGAGATCTTCCAAACCCGCCTGGATGCCACCCTGTGCCCCGCGCTCTGGGTGTCCCTGCTGGAGCAGGGGGTTGGACTGGATGATCCCTAGAGGTCCCTTCCAACCTGTGATTCTTGGATTTAATATTTACTGTTTTGGGGACCTAAGAATGCTGGTGTTTGAGGCATAGAGATTTCCTGATAATCAATCTTTTTCTATGTGTGCATGCAGGTTCCATCAGTTTAGTCTATTTTCGGTGTATCTCAGATCTTAGTATTTMATGAAGTGACAACTACCCTTAGCCTCTGCCCTGAGATAGAGCTGGCTAAAGGACATGTCTTTCTAGAAGGGCATGTTGTCTAATTTTAAGACATGAAGACACGTCTTAATTTAAGACAGCAAGACATGAAGAATCCACCACTTTAATTGGTAGTTTGTGCCAATTATAATCAGCATTACTGTAATAGCTATATCTATATATAGATTTACTACTGATTCATATTTTCTGGTTTCAGTTTACAGCCATTGGTTCAAACAGCTAGTTCAGCTAAAGAAAGCTCCTCTAGAGCCAGTCTTTCTCCTCATACACATCATCAACTCAGGCATATTTTAGAAAAAGAAAGAGAGTAAATTCTAGAAATAACTTTCTGTATAGCTTTTTTTTTCTCTCCAGATTGTCAACAATTGCACATCCTTTCTTCTTTTCTATTTTTTCCTACTTTTTATGTATTGTTCTGATGGGCACCAGTACAGAATGAAATACAGCAAAAGTAATATCACAATCAATAATATAAATAGAAATAAAATTATCCTCTTACTTTCTTGGACAGGCAGAAATCACATTCACTGTTTAACTCCAGAAAGTTATGTTGAATTGCTTGTCTAAATTAAGTAAAAAGAACTCAGAATTCTGTACTTTCTTCTGGGTTTGGTCATTTAAACAAGCATTTGTAATAAGAAGCTTTGTACAAACCTTGTTTCAGTAATCATTATTTCTATATCAGTAATATAACAAATGTAGACGAAAACTCAATATATTTAAATTTAGGTGTTTGAATTCAATTTCAGTTCTGAAATAAGCAGGTGTTATTAAAAGTGCTCTTCCAAAGAGGAGATCTAAACACTTTAACTGATATTTTTATTCTACAAAATACATTTATACATATTTTTATATTATCATAATATTATTTTCAATTGACTTTCTTTTCCATAAAGAGAGGCAAAGTTTTGATAGATTTTTGATGTTTTGCTTTTGGCTTTGTTAAAGGAGATTTTTACAAAACACCGAAATTCATTATGTCACAAAGTCCTTCATTCACTGACACAATGGAAAACACACAATGAGTCTCAGCCTATTCTGCTAGGCAGAATAAAAGTGAACTTCTGAACTTTTCTCTTATCATTCTGGGTTTTAACATTTGAAGGCAACTCTTAAGATTTCTTATTACTTCTCTATGAATTTCAAAAGTGAATCTCAAAGCTAACAGAAAGCTGTAAGAAAGTCTTATTCTGATTCAGGCTTTCAGTAGGCAAATTCTTCCTTTCAATATGACWCTTATTCTTACTTATTCTGTCTAATACACCTCTCTTTGCACAACACTGTCTGGCACAATAACCGGAACAGCTATATCTCCATTATGAGGCACTTGCAGCACATAACTTGCAAATCATGGAAATCTGCTGTGAAGTTTAATTATTTGTGAGTACATAACAAAACATTTTTTCTCTATTTCTGTATTTCTGTAATTGGAATGACATCAAATACTAGCACTAAAGCTCAGCATGAGACTGTAGTTCAATAAGGAAACCATGCAAGATAATTTCTTTTACTAGTCAATTGCTTTCAGACCATTCTTCTCATTACATAGTTTGCTTTCTGAACCACTGTTCATAATAAATTTAAGACACAGAGTTACAKGAAAACCTTTTTACAGCAGAGCTCTGTCAAACAACATGGACCCATCTGCAGGTTTTAAATGAACAGAACAAATTATGAATTTTTCTATTGTAATAGGGTTTTCTTCGCATACTTGCTGGGCTAGAAGCCAAAGTGATAATATCAAGAAACTACTGAACGATACCACACAATGTCTTGCGTCATTAAGGCAATTTTTCTTAAGTATTAAGGTAATGTTTCCAAAAGGGATTGCAAGCGTTGTGACACATGATTTTACCAGTGCTGTGAAAAATGTATCTAATGAAGCTTTAAAATGTTAGAAAAAAAGGCCTTTAAATTTAGCTTCTGTTTTGTGAAACTGCTCCAGTTAGATGACCTCATCACAAGGCTTTCTTTTTTATTTTAGCAAAACACTTGTGCTGCTRTGCTTCCAGTATTATCCCTAAGGCTGAACTATGCTGAAATATGGAACTAAAAAGTTGTATTCATTCATCAGAAAAAAACTGTCATATAAATCTCAAAAATTAAAAAAAGTCTGATACAATTTTTGGGTGGTTTTGTATTTCAGAAGCTAAATATATTGAAGGAAAATTCCTATTCAAATGACAGATTCAGGAAAGTATAAATTTACAGGAATTTCCCAGAAAGTAATTTGCTCATATCAATAATCACACATCTAGAGCAACTCAAAATATTCCCATTGTATGTACTGTTCCCGAAACTATGATCTTTGATATAAAAGATCAAAGATTATAWCATATATAGATTAAGATTATAACATATATGATCTTTAATTATATAACAATGAATATAAATATGTGCATTTCATATACATATATATACATAAAAAAGTCCTCCTCAGCTTCAGCTGAAAATACATATTTTCAAATTCTCTCTTCCTTCTCATCAGATTACCACAGAACTCACTGGTAAGAAAAGCTAGAGACTGCAAAAATACCTTATTGCTGCTGTCTCCTAATCCTGATTGTTCTTGACACTGAATAAGCTCCCAGTGTGGAGGGCTCCCTGCTGCCCGGAGCTGCCCCATGCCGCTCCCCAGSGACCTGCATCATATCCCCAACTCTCCCCCTATCTCCTCAGCAAGACCTCCTGGAGAACAAACAGGTTGAAAAGCCACCCATTAAGTTCTCTTTCGCTTCTCCACAACATAAAAACATTCTCTGGATGGAGCAGTGACCTTTGCACTAATCATGGTTGTTTGTGTGTCTTTGAATCCACCACTCAATGAAAGGTGGCCAAGGCAGATTGATTTTTTTTGGTCAGGACAAATGCCACATACACACACATTTCTCCTTCTTGTAGTGTGCAACAAACTGGAAAAGATGCTMTCCTCAGTTCTGAATTATGTATGCTTTAATTACAGCCTAGTACTTTATTGATATTTTAAGAGGTAAATTTATATACAATGGTTAAAAAATCAGGGTAAAAGAATTTTTAAAGTAGTATAAATACATTCAGTGATCATACACACTAAAAACCACTGGTAGTTGGTGATATTCGGTATTACAGAAYTGCATCACAACAGGTTTGTTCTGGACAGGGGACTGAAGAATTATTCTGTGGGGAGGACAGTCTGGTTTTCGAGTTTAACTGAACCCTTAACTGAATCCTTATCCAACAGGAAAGAAGCTGTCCAATTAAAATACATGAACAGAGAGAGTGAAAGTTAAAGACAGAGTTCAGGATTTGTCAATTGACCTCTTAAATGACCAGTCACAATTTGATCACTTGACACGTTTTCCTTTTGTTATTATTATTATTTGTATAGGAAAATAGTAGTTTTATGGGAACACTTTATCAACATCATCCCCACAAGGTAGTGGGTTTACTTTATTTAACAAGAATGACTTAGTATTTTTTTCTGATTATTAAGGTTCCAAATAATATGGAAGTTCAGAAAAAAACAAAACTATGAAAACAAAAGTCAGTTTTAGTTTTCCAGAAATGGAAATGTAAGATATGCAAATACATTATCTCACCTATATATATTTAGCACATGGATTGCCTAAATCTATCACAAACATTTCCTTTTGAACACTTCAAAAGACTGAGCAAAAGGCTTACACAACAATTTACAGTGATTTGGAGGATTTATAACAGTAGGAAAGATTAGCCCTGTCACTTGTTCCTTTTTTCCTCCCATTTTCTTTTTAAAAAGACTGAGTATGTATAGTAATAGAAAAGTTATTATCTTAACAGGTATGCTGAAGGAGGAAAAAATGTTGAAAGAAAAAAGTAGAATACATATGTGCAGCAGAGAAGAAATTGCACAGGACAGTAAAAGTCATAAGAGACAGAGAATACATTGAAAACAAGCATAATAGAAGATGAGCGAAATCAAAAAAGGACAAATCAGGCAAAGACGACAAAAGCATCTAAAAGCAAATCATGCCCTGGAAAAGAAGAGGCAATTAGGAATACCCAGAAAAATGTTATCAGGCAGCAAAAGCAAGAGATGAGAGATAAAAGAAATAACAAAAGTGTATAAAGAAGAACAAATGCTCATTATCATGCTCTCTATTAAAATTACACAGAATTGTTATTAAGATACCATCAAGCATCATGTATATGAAGAATATAAATGAATGGTATTTCTGAAGCTTTATATTCACTAATGTACTTAAACATTTCAGTTAACCACACAAAACAGAAAGCTGGTAAATGGACAAAACCGACACCAACGTCACACAGTAGAAGAAAATATTTAAGTAAAAGAATTACTTTGTTTCAGAATTAAACATTATCTCCAAACTGCTAATGAGAAAAATACAAGCATAAAAATATATGCTTATATAAAAAATATAATTAAAGTTTGAACAATCTCTCACATATACCAGAAGCTCAATGCTTCCCATAGCACTGTGCATTTATTCATAAACTAAGATGTATATACAGAGTAAAGTTTAGATTCAGAACTAACTCTGTGATTTCCAGTTCAGCCCTGGACCAGCTTATACATTTGTCGGAATTTAGCTTCTCCAGCCCAGACAGATCCATGTGAACATGTCCTTTAGCTCCATCTGAGTCATGTAGGAGCCCTTATTACAACACACTGGCAAGTGAGTATGCACCACTGCAGGCGCACTTCCCAATTCCAGATGTGAAATGCTAATGGTTCCACTTTCTCAAACAGGGGGGAAAACAACTTTTAGCAGTGCCAACTTTCCCTCTTCCAAAGCAGGGAGCTCATTATGAAGAAAGAATTCAAAAATTTCAGATGGCTGGTGCCAGATGCCTTGAGTTGTGAAGTTTTGTAGTACTCTTAAAAAGCAAGAGGCACCATAGCGGAAGTGACATGATGAAAAATTGTATGGGAAATTGAATTTTACAGAGCTGTTAAGGATCTGCAGGGATGTTTTGAAAAATATCACAGAAAACTACAGAATGGAAAAGGGAGTACTCACAGATAAGGAAGGGGAGTTAGAACTTAGAAAGCAGATAACTGAGGGCTTACTGAAAACATGTAGAGATCTCCAAAACGTATTGCTCAGCTCCTGAGAAAATTGCTGTGCATTAGGAAAATCATCAATCCTCCTGATGGAATGGAGCTTGGGTAATGCACATTCAAGAGCCTCTTTCCAGAATACAAATAGTAATCAGAGTCATTGCTCAATTTCAGACTGGAAAAAATAGCTTAAGATAAATTAACGGCAAAATAAAATCTTTAGAAAAATCAACCAAAACCCTGACCTATAAGCAGTAATGAAGAATGCAGCTTATTAGCTCCTGCCTGTCAGTGCAAAAATCTGCCTTGAACACTTACATCCATCAATAAACCTCCTTTTAGAAAAACAGCCAACAGCTGGATGCATTGTCTTGTTAGRAATTTGTTTAAAATAAGTCATGGCTTACATACACATTATATTTGTAATATATACATATACAGATATGTATATACATACACACTCCACATGGTATCCTTTAATTCTTGTTTTCTTAGCCATCATGCAGGTGCTTAGCAATTCTAAGAGAAATCAAGGTATATCTTGACCATTATATATACACTTGACATTTCTTTTTTGTATGTATACATGCACATATATTTTACATATCCGTGTGTACGTTTGGAACCTTTGAATGTACTACATGCAGTAAATTCTCACAGGAATATAAAACTGTCTTAGCTGCTGGACCCTGAGCCAAGAGGGAGGTGATGTAAACACTAGCTTTTAATACTGGGTTTCAGAGCTTCATTTATATCTATTATCTAACAAAGATGATTAAGGGACTGGAGCATCTCTCTTATGAGGAAAGACTGCGTTGGGCCTGTTTAGCCTGAAGAAGAGAAGGCTGAGCGAGGATAAGATTAACATGAATAAGTGTATGAAGGGGGAAATGTAAGAAGGAAGGGGCCAAGCTCTTCTCAGTGGTGGTCAGTGATGGGACAAGGGGTAATGGGTGTAAGTTGCAACACAGGAAGTTCCATCTCCAGGTGAGGAAAAACTTCTTTCCTGTGAGGGTGACAGAGCCCTGGAACAGGCTGCCCAGGGAGGCTGTGGAGTCTCCTTCTCTGGAGATCTTCCAAACCCACCTGCATGTCACTCTGTGCCTTATGCTTTAGGTGTCCCTGCTGGAACACGGGGGTTGGACTAGATGATTTCTARAAGTCTAGAAATCCCTCTGGGATTTTTTTCTCCTCCCTGGGCCACAGAAACATGGCAGAGCAGTTTGCACTACAGCACTGCAGGAGAAGCCAGCTGCCTGCAAACTGCTTAGGATTTTTAAAAAGCACAAGGACCATAACACCCATCTTACTGCTTTGATCAAGAAACAAAGGTATGTCTGTATTGGAAAAACAACTTCATAAACCTATAAACCTATCTCTGACAGTCATCTTTATTAATATGCTTAATTGCATATTAATTGATCTTCTAGACCAACTGAGCTAAAGCCTCACTTCTGAAACCTCAGCACCTCCAACYATGCCCACAAATCTTGTAACATTCACAACGATGAGCTATAGCTTTAAGTTTTAAGGTTTCTAATGTTATTCTGCTGCCCASTAGTGGCTTCACTCAACATTCAGCAGCACCTTGTTCTTATATTACACAAAAGGCAATCACCACTTTGTTCCCATCTCCCATTTAGTTCTGCTCAGCTAAAATAATGCAGCTTCCTTTGCAGCATATGATATCTGCATTACAAACCTGAATGCTAGAGGAACAAACAGCATTCTTTATATTTAAGGAATTCTGGAAGATAATTGGATACATATGCCAGTATAACTAGCACTTTATTTTTTAATTTCTTAATCTTCATAAAAATGTATATAGCAACCTGCATAGCATCAATCATAGATATACTCCATGTTCCTTTTACAGTGTCCTTTGAAAGGTASTGAACAGCTCTGAAATAGTGATGCCAGTAGTTTTGAAGAGGTTAATGAACTGTATCTAAAATTTGTTTGTGAAAGCTCTCTATATTCTATGCACATGTTAGCTCATCCTTTTGGTATTTTAAAATTCAAATAGATCTAGTTAAAAAAATGGTAGAACACATTTGAGTAAATTTCAAACCTATTAAAAATTCATAAGGTTAAAATTTACTCACAAACCCATATACTTTAAGAAGTTTTTGCATGTCTCCCTTTGGCTGACCTTCTACACCACAGTAATAAGGTAATCCGTGCTGCTGGAGTTGCCAAGAAATAAAAGCAAGTTAAATGAATGGTATTAGTCAGACCCTTGAGTAAGGCTAAATATACAAAGGCAGAGGTACTTGAAAAGAGTAAAAAACTAGCAGGGAAAGTGTCAGGAAAATGACTACTAGGTTTCCCTCTAGTCTTCTCCTTTCAAGGGACAACTATGCCCTCCTCCAAGAAATTTAGACTACTTTGAATTTTGCTTCTAGAACAGACTGGAAGAGCTCAGACTCAGATCAGGCTGGAATCAACTTTTGGACTGCACAAGACTGGACATTATTGTGCTCATCTATACCCTTCTGGAATGAGCAGACAAGGGAAAAGGAAGACATTATTCAGGATAGTTGGGAGTGGGGCGGTCTATTATCCTTTAATGCATCAGACTGTTTTCATCTATACAAAATAGGGTGTCATTTTACTTACCAAAGCATTTGCAAGAAATAGCCTCGAGTGAGTTCCCACTTAACCTCAAGTCATCTTTATAGTCAATATACAGCACCAAACATATTTCTAACTGCTTAAACTGCTAATTGATTAAAATTGAAATATCAATATCAATACAAAATGCAATAAATCTTGGCATATAATTCTACAAATTCTAACAGATCATGTAGCATTCTAAAGAAAAAGTAAGTTTTAAAAGTAACTAAGTCAATTTTGTCTCAAAATATTTGCCTTCACATCTACAGTAGAACACATAGTTTAGATGAAAAAGATCTTTGTAGGTCTTTTACAGTTCTAGTTAGTTCTAGTCTTTTATAGTTACTAGTGTATAAACTAGTCAACAAAAAACATGAGAGAATAGTGTGATAAAACCTAAGGACATAGACACCTGCCTCCAAGAAAAGATTACATTGCAGGATGAAAGAAAGCTCAGAAGATGGTAACAGTCCTCGTTTTGAAGAAGACCCTCTTATTTAGCAGTTTAAAAATAGAGCTTCGTCTTGCTTAGGATTTCAAAGATCAAATGTATAATGCTTGCTTATGYAAAGTGGAGAATGACTTCCTCAAATTTGAGGAGACATCTCGGAAGATTTATGATTTTCCAGTAATTAACTTCTAACATGTAAGTAGTTCTTAAAGTCATGATCTTTTTTCCCAATTTTTAATATTCAGAAGCAGTGTTTTCCTGTAGTTTTTACAAACTTACATATATCACAGACAGCAGGAAGTTTCTAGCATTTGTTACAAGATTAACAATAATCCCAAAGCTATGAATAGAAATACAAACAGCATCTTACCCTGACCACTCCTATATTTTATTTGGACTGTCTTTTCCTTCTATRCCTCACAAGCTAGTGTGTGTCGGGGGGGAACACCACTCTAAACAAGCTTAATTCAGCTACCCTGAAAAAAASCATCTTCCGTTGGAAAAAATGGCATGAAAAGTATAAAAGACAGTAAAATATCCATCTGTATGATCAGCTTTTCCCCAAAGTATGGTTGAAACTATCTAGAATGGTCACCCTATTTTAGGGAGAAAGAAAAATCAACACAAACAGTTTCTTCTGATTTGAAGAGGCACAGAGGGTAGTTTACCTGCAATCGTCAATGTTATTTCTGCCCACAGCATTAGAGAAGTTGAAAGGTCCCACGTTATTGATTTCTATGACTTTTACACAGCCAGTGAAATTGTAGACAGGTCCAGCCATCTACAAAAGAAGAAAAATGCACACAATTCTCATGCTTATTATCCTTGCAACTTCCTTTTAAAAAGATTTTTGACAAAGACTTATAAGACACTTCAGAAGTGTGCTGATTCTAAAGATACCTCCTGGTTTCCAATTTTTTGCCATAGGGAAGTTCTAAAAAAACTACAAAAACTGTGAATGTAAGGAAAAATTATAAACAAACAAAAAAAAGTACAATCTTTTAAAAATATACTCATTGTTTTTGACATATAAGCAGGCACACAGGTACACTGACACCTCAACCAAAAAAAACAGACTTGTCTTTAATCAGGTATTTATTTCCTACAGGTGAACATAGGGCTTAGAGCATGGCAAAGAAAGAAACTCTGAARGTCTACATTTAAAATTACTATTCCCCTGCTTAAAATATATTTACTACCATTAATCATGTTCTAAAGCTGTCTAAGGAACAACTAAGAATGATTCTAGGCATTAAGTATAGAAAAAATAAATTGTTCTAGGTATGTGGCCATCTAAACAAGTAGTAGTGACACAATGTGTTGGATGGTGTTATATGACCAAATACATGACCAAATTGCCCATGATGCTGCAGAGGAGGCCTCATGCACTGAAGCACCACACCAAGTTCACCAGGACCACTGTTACTGAGCATGAGAGATGCTATATGCCTCTTGGGGCCACATTATAGATGAGGTCCACAGCTTAATATAAGAAATTTCATGTCTGTGGACTCAAATTTCATGCCAAGGTAGGAAAATAAGATGATAGGGCTGTTACGATACATCACTGACACAATCCACGGRGCACTTGAAAGACTATTTTTGGCARAACAAGCTGGAATCACAAGCTGGAACTTGGTGGAATCACAGAATGACCGAGTTGGAAGCGGCCTTTCGAGATCATCTAGTCCACCCACTGCGCACAAGCAGGATGCACAGGATTAATTGGGTTTTGAATATCTCTAGAGAAGGAAAATATCAGTTACTCCCACAAAAGTTAAGTAAGGCACCAGAAGAACTGCTGGTTATGGACCCATAAAAGCAGCAGCAAATCTTCAACTGATTCTTAACACCACAGAGGATCATAATAATGACTATAAAGTAGCTAGGTTTAGATATCTGCAGAAACAGGAAAAAAAATCAAATGCAGTCATCATTTCATACTGGAGCACTACATGCAAAATGAAGCGGCTTTTGTAAAGCAAATTCAGAGGAATATTCAAAAGAATACAACAGAAGTAAATGAACAGATAAACAATATATTGGAGTTTCACAGATAGTGGAAATAAACTATTAATAAAAATAAGACTTTGGAACCTAAATCGAGCTGCTATTTTTATACAGCAAGGTTAAAAACAAACTAACTAAAAAAAAGGCTAAGTGACTAAGAAGACATTCTTTAAAAGTAAATCATATAAGAAAATAATATGAATGTTGGTAGGTAAAAAAAATAAATAAAGACCGGGTAAGTAAAATAAAAAAATAGATTTCAAGGAACAACTTGCTAAAAGCAAAATGACCAGTATTAAATCCCTTTTTAAAGGGGCATAATAGGAGCAGGAAGCCTGAGAGAAAGACTGTTAGCCTAACAGATGATTCTGTTAAGAGTGTTCAAAGACAAGGAAATGTAAATAAACTCTAAATCAAAATTTAACACTCAGGAACTCTGGAGGTTTCCACGTCCCAAGGTGTCACAAATCCCTTTTTAAAAGGGACATGAGAGATCTGTCCAAAACTGAAAAAAAAAAATCTAAAACATGTTTTAGAATAAACATGTAAAAGAAACGGAAGCAAGATCAGGAGACCAAATAGTGCTTGCCCAAAATTTTAAAAGGAAATAACTACTTATGTGGTCATGACTTTATACTGCATCCAAACCACAGGAATGGATGTACAGTTGTTTGGGGGTTTATCTTTTTATTATTTGAGGAAGAGGAAGAAGATCTAAGGTCTTACAAACCCCATGAACTCGTTAAGTCCAAGTTCCATTTGATAAAAATAAAAAAAAAATACACTGAAGAACAAAAAATAGATGCATAGAAGAACATATTTGGGGGGATAGTTGAGAAAGCTTTTCAAAATGGATGTCAATTTATAGGAGTAACACTAAACATGTGAAAAAGGAAACTTTTTATATCTGTGATTTCAGAAAGGCTTTTAGCAATTTTCCATGCTTGATAGTGTTCCAAAGTAAAAGCCCTGGGGTAAGATGGAAAGGCTTCAATAAATGAAGAGCTAGTTAAAATAGAAGAAGTAAAAAAATGAGAATAAACAGTGAGCTCTCAGTATACAGAGTGCTCAGAAAGTCCCTGGGCAATCTGTATTAAAGTCTGTGCTCTTCAGYATATTCACAAGTGACTGAGATCTAAGTTATTCAGGGAATTAAACCCAAAATTTAGCTGAGAAGAGCTATCATGGAATTTCACAATATGCAACAATACTAAGCTATGTCAGGATGATGAAGGGTTTGAGAGGGTAACTGAACAGTGAATGACTGTAAAGACTAGGAAACGTTACTCTGAAAAGAAACAAACAAAACCCACCACAAAGCAGAGTTAGAAAAGTGTGGTATGTAGACAGCAAATAAATAAAGAGTTTTCACCATTTCTCACAGTACAGAATATAAAGGACCTGAAGTGACATGAATCAGTGGCAGGATGCAAGCAAGCAAAGAGGTGTACTGTTTATACAATTTAAAATTAAACAGTAGAAGTCTGACACCGAACGTCTCAGATGCTGAAAGTGTATGTGGGGTCAAAAAACTGTGAAATTTCTGGAAGACCATTTTATGATGCACTAATATAGTACTTTGGATTATGAAGACCTCGACCTGCAATTTCCTGATCCTATAAGGAGTTTTTTCTTCCAAAATCCTTTGTCTGTGCCCAACTTTTTAAGAATTTGGGCATTTACATAGAGAGATTTTTCCAAATCAATCTTCCTTATCTCCTTTCTTATCATTAAAGGAGATAAGTAGAATGGTAACTGCTTGCCTTTTTCCCTAAAAAACACATTTCATATTGTCATGGGATCTTGCTTTGCTCAAAATCTTGAGGTAAAGCCACCTGTCCTTTCCTTTAAAGGAAAAGGAGTTTCTAGAAGACTTAAGTATTTTAAGAGTGGGCTTTACTAGAAAACTAGATAGTAAATTGCATGCGGCAATCATTTAAATGGAGAGGTTTCTGACATGCTGGGTGAGGTAGATTGAAAAGACAGTTCTCCCACCTCCCTCMTCTGTCATTGCAGGGAGGTCCTCTCCTTTAGCTTGGGTTTTTAGTTCAAGGATCTGGTTATGTAGTGTGTTCAGGATGCACTGCTGGCTTCCAAAGAAAATTCCCTTTTCACCACCACCTCCCCGAGATGGCTGAGAGTCACCTCMAGGCTTCAAGGCAACTCCCAGGAGAGACCACATGCAGGTATGACAGAGCTGGAGCAAGGCAAAGGGCTTCCCTCCACACTGCCCAACCACTAAAGCCTAACATGCAGCTCCAGGCAGTGCGACAGCAACAAAACCAGTAGGTCTTCCARCACAGGCACACTTTGGGTATGAAAAGAAGGCTATTTGATACACTTTGTTGATTGGCACAGGCAATTGACACACGCTGTAGGCAACAGGGTCCCTACCTACCCCTCTAGCTGCCTCTTTCTCTCTCCCTCCTTTGCCAGTTGCTTTGGGAATGAGTGTGTAGACTGCCAAGCAGGATACAAGGCAGCCTGCTTTTCCTGCCACTACTGTGAAAAATCACACCTGGCCATCTGCAGCTRTGTATCACCTATTAAATATCCCATTTGAATATTATTAGAGGAGCAGGTTCTTCCTTCTTTGCCTCTTACAATTAGTAAATAATACTGAAGTTAGCAGGATCCAGGATCTAAGCTCAATATGAACAAAGACAGAAATGTTGTTTATGTGGTTTTGTGTGGCTCATGTTACTTCTGAGGGGAATGATACACAACTCATAAATTGCCTCAAAACCCTGACATATTGAATGATGTTGTAACATGACCCATCTAGGGCATCATTTCAGCGCTCTTCTCCTAACCTTTTGTAATATTTTACTAATTCTTAGTTATGACCATTCCAGCTTCACCCCTGTAAAAGTTTAAGGAAAGCCCTCATTCTTGGGATTCTAAAAACAAAACAAGACCAACCAAAAAGAGATCTGAAGGAACCAACAGAAATAAAGCTAGATTACAGTATGGTGTCAGCATTTGCCACAGCTGCTTTTAACCTATCCAGTTAGAGTCATTCAGGACGATTAAGTTAATATGGAAAAAATCACCATGGCAACCTGTGATCCATACTGCACACTGAACAGCAAATGAACAGGCATAAACATTTATCTGTATTCTCCCAAGCCCTATTATCAAGGAATATTTTTATTTGATTTCTTTTATTCCCCCTCCAAGCAAACTTACCCATTAGGGTCCCAATAATTTCTTTTTTGCTGTTATTGCATATTTTAACTGTAGTGYTTTCTAATAAAGCAGTATTAAAACACTTACAGGCCTCTCATTTGTGCTGTAATCATAACTACATCATAAACACTTTGGTCAAACCATAACTTGCCTTTACAGTGCTATGCTAAGTAAATAGCTATTTAAGCATATTTAGAAATAAGCACTGTTGATGCAAATAAAGAAGTAAGCATCTTTTATTCTACCATGTTTGAGAATTGATATGAGTTTGTGATTAGTATATTAGACTATTGAAGTGTAGAATGCATATGCATTTAAGTTCCCTTCCATTTCAAAAAAATAAAACATGAATATGCTGATAAACAATAATATTCAAATTACTTGAAAATGTCAGGATCATAGCAACACCAGAAGTTTAACTTAATACATCTGGCTAGTTCCAGAGTAGTGAGTTGTATCTCACATTATTAACCACACTCTTTAAGGGCCCTTTATAGTGAACAAAAAGAGTGCAAATACCTAGTAAGAAAGGTTTATGCAAATTGCCCAAACCATTTACTAACACCCCTTACAAGTTAGCCCAAACTAGACCTGCTATTAGGTACTATTAGCCTGAGATTTTATTTTAGTCTATGACCAGAGCTTTCCACAATAAGAATACAATTTATTCAAAACAAAATATCATCTTCCTCCCTTTGTCTCTCCCAGGCTAGACTTTATATATTAAAAAAATTCTCACAACAGGCATCACAAGGAACCAAGAAATACCCTCCAGCAGATAATTTTTCTGCATCTTCATGATTCCTGGAAATACATGTAATTTTGGAGTCTGATTTGCTGACTTGCTGGGAGGGATTATGAGATTGTCAGAACACATAATTTTAAGCATTAAAAAAATGGTTTAGCTTCAACTTAGCT
The DNA here is from genome assembly GCF_003342845.1 of Nothoprocta perdicaria. NCBI lineage: Eukaryota > Metazoa > Chordata > Aves > Tinamiformes > Tinamidae > Nothoprocta > Nothoprocta perdicaria. Next base: position 1,481,097 of record NW_020455027.1, read on the forward strand.
TCAATTATTTTTCTTTGCATTTATTTAAAATAAAACAGATTGAAAACAAAGTCATAACACCAAGATACAAACCAAGCTTACAGCAGCAATTCTCCCACCCCAGTTCTAACTCTTGTTAGTGATTAGAATTATATAAAGTAGTCTTAATGAACTTTCAAATTAAGGACATCCTGTTCTCAATTCTTTCTTCACATTTACCAAACAACAACAACTGTGACTACCCTTCTGAATTTTAATCTGCTCTTAACTTACTGCAGCTGAATTTTAATCTGCTCTTAACTTACTGCAGCTGAACTTCAGTATCACCTGCAGAGCAGTAAAAGAACAATCAGAGTAAAAGAAATAATCTCCTTTCAGAGAAGTCTAATTCCTTGTGGAACTTTCCTCCCTCCGAAGAGAAGAATTTGTACCTTAGGAAATGTCATTCTATGACCCATGCTCCTAGGTTAGATACTGAATTAAATGCAATGCAAAGCATAAGCACACAGGGTACCATTTAGCTTCTTCTAATCACACTGGCAAAGAGAAGCAACAGGAACGTGTTTTGTCTCAGAAGGCCATTTTATAAGCCCTGAATTTTTTTATGCTTTCAAAGTGCAATGCTACTGGTAGGATCTATTTTTTTTTTTTTTAGGATTCCTCAAGCTACCAAGTTTTGCAGGATTTGTTAAAAATCAAAATGAGTCATTCAGAAAACACTGTGACCAAAAATGTTAACACTTTTATTCTTTCTGTTTATATTTTTTTTATAACAACAATAAACACGCAGAAGGAATAAACTCTTCCCTATAATATTAGGTGTTTTAGTAGGTAATAGGTAAAATGGTAATTTAGGTAAAATAGATAATGTCACTCTGCCTAATTCACATGACCCCCAGCTAGAGAACTGTGGGACTTCCTTTGAGAAGCATTGCTGAAAAACACATTATCTTTTTAAGCCTATGYTATTCATTACTTCACTTTCTAGTATTTACATTTCTATACTTTYCTAAGTCAGCTTCAGTTTTCATCCATATACATTTTTACTGTTGGATAAAACAGCATAAAACAGTATAAATCATATTTTATTAGTTTAAGGACATATAAAATATATATATATTTYAAATTTTCTGATAAGAAGGTGGTATTTGTTCTGAAAACAAAAGCAATGAAARAAAAAGCTGATATTTCAATTTCTGTTAGCCATAAGGTAAATGCTAGAACAGGAAGAAAAAAGGGAAGCTATACCAGTAAAACTATCTGCTGTGTATAAAATAAAGACACTAAAACACAGAGGAACTAAAATCTCTCCTACATGCTGAACATGTAGCATAAAATACTACAGGTAAACCTAAGGATAACATCARAGTTTCACTTTATATATTATATATATTATTATATCAGCAATTAATCTTATATGATATGGTAATATGATAGATGATTTTAAACTGAAGGAGTGATTCTGAGCCAAATGTCACRAAATCATTGTATTTCACATACACCTAACATAAACTAAACATTGTCAGATTTTTCCTGCATGTCACTGCTTCTACTGAAATTTTTAATTACTTGATTGATATGCCTCTAAATTTGTGTTTATTATAGATGCCATGGATATGGAAGGCTTATTATGAAACTTATTTCAAAGAAGAATGATTTTTTWAAAAAAATGCTGTCTCGGGCAGTACAGGTCACCACTTCCACTCCTCCTTTCTTATCTGTTCCAGCAATTCAAACCACAGGTTGCAAAACTTCCTACCTTGGTATTTCTCCTCCTAGGGGAAATCAAAAATTTGTGAGCTTTTCAGTCTCCTACATTGTGGCCCCAAGGAGGGAGAATACTTTGGCACTGGGTCTGTGCCTAGGCCAGTATGGATAAAACCCTTCCCTGGATTGCTCTGCTTTTCAATGGGAACCACACCAACTTTCTGCCTGGGCCCAGAGCCCAATGTAGCTCAGCCACTATACAACACTCATGTTCCTCTTGCACTCTTTTCTCCTCTAAATTGACCAGCAGTGTGAAATTCAGGTTCWAGTTTTCCGCTGTGTCGATACTCTACAGTGCTGCTGTTTTGTTCTGGCTGAGAATGGTTCATTAAGCTACAAGGGACTAATAAGGACCTTTAAAAACAATAAATCAGAATGATTCAAGCCTACCAAGAGGTTCAATTTTTATGGAAGTTCATCTTTGGTCAAGGTCACTATTTGAACCTTGCACTTGCCTTGCAGTTAAGCAAATGCAACACTGCATTTCAGAAGCGATCCGGGTTTTAAGTAAGGATGGGCCTCTCAGTTTCCTAGCCAGTAATGTCTARCCTTTCTGTGATCTAATTTTCAGTACTTCTGCTTATAAACATACAGGCATGCTCTACATGTGCTTCCTATTCGGATCCTTAGTAAGTTTAAATATAGGAAMCCATTTTTTTCATTTCTTTCTTAGAAGGATACAGTATCTTGTCTACCAACATGTTATAAAGTCCACCAGATCATTTTAGCAAGTAGCAAGCTCTGCAAATCGGATTTATTTTTCTTATCCAGTCAGATTCTATTAACTAAATAGGGAAATCAGTTAATTTCCCTGTAAAATAGAGAATGTCCCTATTTCAGTGGTGCAGAAGTTAAATATACTGAACACTGTGCTGTGCTCATACTGTACTGTATTACAGCTTATTAGAAGAAAGATGCTTGGACTGTTTCACCCTGAGCCACTTAACAGTTCAAGACAGTTAACTTGTTCAATCAGTAACCAATAACTCAGATTTATAAACAGTTAAGCCAAGAAAAAATGGTATCAAGTATGTGTGTTTATGTGCAGATGGAGAGGCATAATAAGAGGCATTGTTTCAGCATGAAACAATGATGAATCATAGATGCTTAGTCACAAAAGAGGAGTTGAAATGAGGAGTTTTTCACCTGTATGAATTTGAAGAGATAATACAGACATCTAAAACACAGGCATCTGTATATCAAAGGAATTAATATTAAGATGATCARACTAAAAGTGTAAGGAGGAAATTCATATATTTCTGTGAAGATTCACAGATTCACAGAATATTCAAGGTTGGAAGGGA
>NW_020455027.1:1484956-1525123 GCF_003342845.1 Nothoprocta perdicaria
TCCACCCAGCTTGGTGTCATCTGCAAAATTCTGCCAAAAAGATTATTATATTTATCTGGAATATATCTTTGGAAGAAAAAATAGTTATAAAAGCTAAAAGTTTCCAACAAAATGGGTTTATTTTGTCTAGGTTCTARGGACTAAGAACCTTAGTTGAAGAAGGGAAAGACAGGAACAAATTTCTACATACATGTTTAGCATTTTGTGTGTGCTTTCTTAAAACCTGCATGCATCTCTTCTATAAATGGATTGCCTTTTTTTTTTTCAATATATATTGTAAGTACAGAATTTTATTTTGCAGACCAGCCTCTTTAAAGATAAAAGTGCTTTCAAGGTAACTAAAKAACAATACAGCATTTCTCACACAAGACACAGGGAGTATATCCATTGGGATACTACACCTCCCAGCAAATGCCTTTGTTGCCCAAACATTCTTCAGAGAATGCAGAGGCCRCATATAAGCTATAGGGCCTGCTGGAGAAGAGGAATTACAGTGAATTGCAGCATTAGGGACATGGTAACAGAGGGCTGCCTACATAAAYAACAAGGTGTATGCAAGAACATGCAATTTCCGACATCACTAAGATGTTAGTCCTGTGTACATATGTGAGCACAGGTATATTTATAGCAAACTGATCACACAAAAAATTCAACTATGATATGTGAAGAAGTAATGAATCCATACACTGACAAAATGCACTTAATATTCTTACTGATGTGAGACAAATTCTTGAGTTCCAAAATATAGGATTTTACCATTGAGTAAAAATTCAAAAACTTCATCCATGTTGAATGATAACCCACTGACCACTGTCATCTGCACTGGTTTTTGCCTAGATGTTCCTGTCCCTGTGGCAAAAGTAAAATAATGAGAAGTATAAATCTCAAATCATTTGCATAGATTGATGGCAGTCAACTCAGCACAAATTAGAGAAGAGCAGCCATGGTTTGTTTTACCATCTCTTCACATTCAGCAAATACATGAGATAAGCAGCTGATCTACTTGTTTTAGTTTAATTTCCACAGTTTGAGAATCACAGCCCTAGGAGACAGGCAACATGTGCTTCCCCAGAACTGTCTCTGCGCTGCCTACTCGCTGCCAGGGAGATGCTGTTTCTGTGGGACATCTCCTTGCGGCTGGGTTCTCAGTTCTGTCCCCATGCTGACTCATGTGGAACGCTTGTCAAAATATACACCCACTCCTGATGATCTCAGAGCTGGATTCCAGGCACTGAAACTACTTATCGACAGCATTTACAAACTTTTTCTGGAATTGAAAAGCCCCTCGAAAGYCCGAGTACCCCAAACTGTGAGATTCACTTAAATACCTTAAATTACTTAAAATACCTACAGAAGAAATCAGATCTTRTTCTAACTGTAATATTAAAAATAACAATGAAGTAAGTACTAAAATAATTAAATATACTTGTYAAAACTTCCTTCCTTACTCCTGTGCCCCAGGCCCTGGAACTGAGAATTACTTTCCTCCCTAGCACTGGTTTGAGCCTCAGTGCCAACCTGCTTTGTTTTTCTCAGTATGAAATCTTACCTCCTTTCTTTTTACTCTCAGTTTATCTCAGGCCCTTTTTTTGTTGCTGTTTTTCTGTTTTTGTTTCATACAAATACAGCAGGGAGGATTGCTTTCCCTTCTTTGACTTTCTAAAGCTTTTGTATTCTTTCCCCAGAATATGCCTTCTGGTTCAAACAAATTTCCAGCAGTCACAACATTTTTAATGTTATTAAGAGGCTTTATGATGATATCTAAAAGAGAAGATACTCATGCAACAAACACCTTACCAAGCACGAAGTGTTTAGTTTTCTGTTTGGTCTTTACAGAAATTACAAACATCATTAATAACAGTACAGCAGGGTGGCACTCACAAGGCTCTAAATCCACCCATCCTCCTTTATATTCTGCAGCCACTGAGCCTTCTACCATCACAACCAAACATATCTGACCAACAAAATTAATATAGGCTTTTTTTTTTCTCTGCATTATTCTTAGGAAAAAAATGTTAGATGAAAGGTCCTTTTTTATCATGTACTGAGCCAGTATCCTGTCTCCAATAGCAACCATACAAGATGCTAGGGCAGAAAACAATGACAGATCACGTCTGCTATGGTATTTCCTGTGAAAACTCTACAAATCACTGGAAGCCCCATGATTTCAAGTCTCCTTTGCTGGGGGAGTTTTGCTACGTCATTAATAGACTTTTCACACACTGATTATGGAATGATATAATGTCAAAGGGCAATCTTCTCAAATTGAAGAAAGGAATATGCTTTCACACATAAATATCTATACACACAAGCACAAACACACAGGTTTACACTTACACATTCATTCTGTTAATCAGCAACCTCTGGTTCTTTAAAAATGAGTAATGAGATTCTATACATCTGATACATCTGATTAGGGAGATTGAAAGCATAAAAGAGACTGATAAACACTGAAGTTATTCTTCCAGACTACTTCTTGCCTTCAAAAAGCATAATACTAATGACTAATAAAATAAAAATCTATGCTAATGTCATTTTATTAAATGTTTCCTCTTCTTTCATTTCAAGCACTCATCTAGATGAAAAAGCACAAAATCGGAGGTGTGTTTTCATTAGTTCCATGCGTACCAGCTGTCAGTTCCTTCATTCTTGTTTTTATGAAGCACACTGAAAGAACAGGATCACCATGTTCCTCTCTCAACCCTGATTCGCTTGTTTGATTACAACAGCTTAGCTGGCTCCTACCTTTAGAGCAGAGTGCCCTTCCTGCTATCTTGGCACATCTGTTACTTGCCCATTTTCTCAAGCTTTGCCGATGGGCTATAGGTAGATTCAGATCCTCAGCTTAGAGTGAAACTATTAAGCAAACTGTACTGAAGGGCTTATTTGCCAGGGATCAGAAATGGCCTCCATTTACTTCAGTATAAAATAAGCTTCTGATGCAATCTTTGGAAAAGAAATGAAACAATGTACAGCGAGAAATGTCAAAGCTGTCATGATAAACAAAGTCAATTTACTGCTAGCCAAAAGATGGAAATATGAGCATAGAAAATCAATGAGAACTGAAGATCCTAAGACTGAATATGAAAGCAGAGAGCAAACTCTAATGCTGCTGGAGAAATAAGCTATATAGGAAATTAAATAACTATGGGGACGAAATAATTACATGTAAATGGAGACCAAATACTTTAGATATTGACTATTTCTCATAAGAATTGATAAAAACTTTAATCAGATAAACACTGAATCTAAAAGGATGATGCTATGTTAAGGACCCAATATAAACTAATCACTGAGATTATCTCTGAAAGGAACTAACAGAAATCATCATCATGTAAATAGAAGACCATTTTAACGAATATTTTTCCATTTAAAGTGGAAAAGCCTGATATAAAAGTAATCAGTTACATCAAAGATGGGAGATGTGAAAGTAGCAGAACTGCCTGGCAAACACAAGTTGAAAGAGGACACTGGGAGTAATAAACAAAATGGAAAAGACCCAGTATAAAAGGCTTTATATTATTTATATTACAAAGCATCATACAGACACTGAAAATTATCTCCAAGGACAACTCCCTCACATCAAGACAACATCAAGGACATCTCTTGCCAATTAAAATGGACCATGGCCGTTGGCAGGATCTTGCTGACTACTCACAAGCTATGGGCAAATTGAGTGGAAGTATCAGCCACAAACTGAAGATGTTAACAGCAGGGCAGCCYGAGGGCTCAGACCTTGAGAGCTGAAAGACACAAAGCAGCCGTCTTGCACCYGTGTCAGAATGTTCAGAGAGAGACCATCACCTGGATTTGAACTTGAAAAGCCATAAAAGCAACTTGCACAAGTTCCAAACACGGCCTCATCCATTGAAAATGTTCTTCAAAATACTTAAATGATCACTGCAGAAACAAAATCACTTATCTATATTCTTGGCAAAAATTGCATCTTCCTTTTGATGAAATTCATCTCTGAATATTGAAAGAAGCTTAGAAGGTAGCTGGATGGTGAAGTTAATCTCAAGACGGTGAAGTTAATCTCAAGACCATTTGTATCTAAGACCAAGCATCAAAATGGTAGGTCATACTGCTGCTGCATGCAGTAAAAGACAGGAAGGAGAGAAAGCTGCTGCTGTGCAGAGCTAAGCGTGTGGGAATGATGGCAGATACACCATGAGGGGTGAAGTGCCACTAGGTGCAAGGCTGGTTAAACAACTACCTCCATGGAAAGCGTTAAGGTAGATTTTAAGGAGTAGCTAGGGAAGGAGATCGGAAGAACAGATGTTAGATTTTTAGTCAAGAGAAAGATTCTGAGGGAATATAGGATGGCACAGAAGGCTTTTAAGGAGTGAGGGACTTGAATCATCTCTCTCTGCTGTAGACCCCTCCATTTCCTTYGATAGCCTATGTAGAAAGGAAAGCACCAACAGCAACAACAGCAGCAGGTATCTGACAGATCACATCCAGCTTTCAGCATTCTGAAATAAATGGTCTGCACTGCTTTCCAAAAGGCTGAAAAGTCCTCTAGGGTGTCAGTCGAGATAGTTTCTGCAATTTCAGTTATTTTATTCYGTTCTTATTGGAAAACAAAGCCCAAATAGTTCTGTAATGAAACTGGAAGGATATAGAAGAAAAAGCCCGTTTCCTTGTAGCATCCACTCTCTTAGTAGGTCTCTTCTCTGTGAGACACATTTTCTAGACTCTTCTGATGCAGCCATGGAAGTAAAGGAAGAGGATGGGTACTCATTAGTCTTGGGGATTTAATAGTTTCAATTCATTTTTTTTTTTGACAGATGACAGTGGGAGAGCAACAGCTGCCAAATTTCCTGGCCAAGCTCCAGCAAGGCCTCACTGATAGAAAAAAATAAACTGATTAGGCTAAGATAAAAGAAAATTTCTGTTATACTACAGCAGTCTTCTACTTCCTGGACAGAAAGCCCCAGGATCAAACATTGCGCTGGATTAGCAAGAAGAAATCCTGGAAGCTTCCAGAAGATAAGGACATCACATGGCCAGGCACTGTGCCCATGAGGTCAGCTGGACCTCCATGCAATAGCAATACACAGACATGACCCCGGGCCAGAATCTCACCTTATTACTCCAGAGCAAGTAACTCAGGACGGTGACTTACCATGGAGAGGTGCAAAAACACAGGCGTTGGATGCTCACCCTCAGTATCAATCTCAGCACTTGTTCATGCTTTGGGTGTATATGGATGMAGAGGTTAATGCCTATAGACTTTTTTTTTTTTTTTTAAAGTTTCTTCCATAGTAAAAGGAAATCTGAACTCACATTTCTCATTAATTTCTCCAAGTTATCCAGTTTGTTTGTATCCCCTTCCCCTATACAGCTTTCTAAAGTTGATCTCATGGGAGCAAGACAGAGAAAGTGCCAGTGCTGTCTTTGTACCAGTCCTTTAATTTACTGAGGACGTTATCTCATTATCTTAAAGCATCTAGAACACACATGGATTGAGCTCAGACAATGTTAGYAGGAAACAATTAAAATATTTGGGAGGAAAATATTTCCATAAAGCCAAATTCTGAGGGGACTGCACAGAGACAGTGGTAATTATCATCGTTTCGGGGCAGCAGGAGCCTGCCTCTTTRCTTTCCTCCTCACATTCCCCTAATACGAGATTCTGAAGCTTCCTCAGTTTAWTTTCCCCATGCACAAACCGAGAGCGGGGGTTATTTGTAACTGAACAAAAGACCTTCCCGAAATCCTGGTTAAACTCATTCAGATYGCGACTCTCATACAAATAACAGAAAGGAATGATCTTTTTTTGGTGCAGTGACCTGACTCTGACCAGAGCTGTGGAGCACGAGCCCATTCTGCAGCACGGCTGCTCAAGCCGAGGCTGCCACACGGATGGCCTGGGGCTACGTAAAGCTTAAAGCTGCTTTCCTGTAAGGATTCCATAGAACTGTATGTAACCTCGCTGGTTCATGCTGTTTACAGCTCTGTGACATTTGTAAATACATTCGTAAAAGGTGAATCAAAAGTAACTATTTCAGGAAGACGACCTGTTAAAAATGCAAATAAACAAAGGTACTCTTTCAAAGATATGATGTGTACTACAGAATTGATTTTTTATATATATCTATATCTCACTATATGTATCTCTATATATGCACATATATATACACATACACACATGTGCATACACTTAGAAATATACATATATACATAAATTTATGCATATATATGCATACACACRAGTGAAATTCTAACTTTTCTAGAACAACTCTAATGTAAGGAAAAAGTTACATTAGAAAATATATCCAGAATAAAGGCAGAAAAAAGATAACTGCTTCTAATATGGACATTGCCTTATCTTGATCTTCAGTTTGATTAGAGGAATAATCTATGTTATTGGCTAGCTGGCTGACCAGTCTTTTAAACTGCATAAAGATAATGCAAAATTCCAGTTATTGGGCCATACAGTACTTCTAAATCCACAGTGGTTTCCCAAATTCAGCAAGCAAACAACATGTTGCCAAACTGTCTCTTCCCAGGAATCATAGGTCGAGTAAGTCAGGCTGCCAAGGAATCTGTCTATGGAGCTACTGAAAGATTTTTCTTTGTTAGTAGATTGGCCACTGTCCATTTTAACTGATATATTATGTCCAAAGAACAGGACAAACTACATCAGAAACTCTAAGGGAGACAGAGGTAGGAATTTGGTGCTATTCTTCATCTTTTGAAGTAGAGGAAAATAATCCACATACAAAATGTATGCACCTGCACCTGCAGACACTTGGAGACACCTACATTTAGGCACTTGCAGATTGACTTGTCTCCGTGTACACCTAAATCTCCAATCACTTCAAAGTTGTTGCGGGGTTTGTTCAGTGTTTCTGATGGGAGTACATATAATTTAAAACGAGGTAGCCACTTACAGGCAACCATCCCTATTACTCAGTTGTAAGCACGAGTGTTGGCACATGCCAAATTCATCTTCCCAGACAAAGACATGGAAGCAAGTTACATAGGATAGCCACTCTTCTTAATATACAGCAGGGATATAGACACCCAGCTGTGGAGATTAAGGGAGTTTAGCTGTACAAATGTGGACGTAGCGATGACTTTTGCCTGTGCAGTCAGACAGCAGGTCCTGGCCCATTTCATTTACTAGTAGCAAGGTAGCATTACAGAATCACGRAATCACAGAATCACACAATGGTTAAGGTTGGAAGGGACCTCTAGAGATCATTTGGTCCAACTCCCCTGGTCTAGCAGGGACACCCAGAGCACGGGGCACAGGGTGGCATCCAGGCGGGTTTTGAAGACCTCCAGAGAAGGAGACTCCACAACTTCCCTAGGCAGGCTGTTCCATTGCTACCTTACCAGATGGCTACTAAMGGTAGCCTAATGGCTACTCATATCCGATGGCCAATCATACCACGATAAATCATATTGCATCACTAGGATTATTTTCAAACCTCAAACCAAATTCTCCAACAGATAGTAAACATGACTCTGTAAAATGCACAACTGAAAAAAGTCAAGCCTAATGCTCTCACTGGTGTCACGGTGAAAATGGAGATAACACATCACTAAAATCATCARTTTCAGTAGTACAATGTACCTTGGCTCTTTTTTTTTTTTAAACGCGGAGCATATTTTCCAACTGAAAATTCCTCTAAAACTTTTGTGTTTAATTTCTGAAAATCCCAAAGGCTAAAGAGATTTAAAAAAAAAAGTTACTATAAGATGCTGAATTAGGCTGAGATCTAAACACAGTGTTGGACTGCATCACTGCTTAAGAAACTGCAGAAGATACAACAGGAGACACTCACTTCAGTCAGTAGTTTACTTTCATCTTTCATGAAACAACGAGCGAAAGTAGAAGACAGAAATAGCTATTTAAGTGTCAAATGAGTTTTCAAGCTCAATAGTACCTGGCTTCTTTTGCTGCAATACTAGACTCCATTGATTTTCACACATTACTTTGTTGGCCAAAATTACAGCAATAACATAGCTAGTAAAGCTTAGAAAAAGGAAAGAAAAAGGTAAAAGGTCTCTTCAGTAAATTCAAAAAAAGAAAAATGAAACAGTAAGAAGCCTGGTATTGTAAACATCATAAAAATCTTAATTACTCTCCCCATATGAAGAGTAACTATTAAAATCACCCTAAATTAATAYGAATTTCTGAATATGAAGTTATCAGGAAGCATATGGAAAATAGTATAACTAAATGAATAAAAGAATGGGGGGAGGGAAGTTGTACTTATTTTTGTCTTCTATTCTGCAATTTCAGTATTACAAATTTGGAATTTATTGGACACATTGGAAAGATTTCATGCATTGATTAAAATAGTCTAGATTTAGATTTTAGAACTACTAGCAGAATCCAAAATTCACACAATCTGTATGGGCTGTGTTTTTCATTCCAACTTTTAGGATGGCACAAGACTTACATTGATCTTCAGCAATAGCTCACACTTGTTTCAAGAGAAAATAATGATAAATTCTGCCCCCCCAAAAATTGCTACAGTATATTCAGATGTAAGGAAACATTAATTAATACAAGAAACACCCAGATTTTCCTGACCGTGTCATTTTCTGTGTTTCTTAGCCTTTAAGAGTTAACGAGATCAAACTCTTTGATGGTAAGTGTAGGCATACTGGTAGCACAGAAGAATCACAACACRTGTGTGCATCCACAGCTGGCAGGATTATGTGAAGGACTATATATCACCTAATCAAAATAAAAGTTCTCATGAAATACTAAAAACGGTTAGAAAAGTTAAGGCAAAAACTACAGTAATAACAGGAGAGTAATTACTCCCAAGTAGTCTGGTTAAAAATTACAAGATATAATGTTTCAATGGTAACAAGAAGAGGACAGCTAAGAGCAATTAAGGAGCAACAAACGTTCTGGCAACTCCAAGAATCTAAACTCATTGCTTAGCAGCAGACACAATGTTATTAGTTTATTAAAAAATAAAGACCAATAAGGGTGTAGGCGACAGCAGTCTATAAACCTATGAATGAGACATAGCAGACAGTCATAGGACAAATATCCATTCTGTCTCTATTTATATGCATGCATATAAGTATATGCAATAGTTGGAGAAAAAAGCAGCAGTTTTTAAATGATTTAAGCATTCTGGTGCTACCAAGACAGATCCAGAGCATATCCCAAGTAGGACACACACACAAAAAAAATGCTCATCAGGATCTAAGACTGTCATGTCAGGATCTAAGAAGAGAACAAAGACACTCTTCAGGAGGTACAATGCATTTCAAACCCACAAATTTACTGAAAAAGGCCATTCTGTAGTGATTACCATACTGTAATCACTAATGTGACAACAGAGCTAACTTTGGACAAGTATAATGTGTTTATAGGAAATCAAATCAAAAGGGAATGGCAAACATACAAGCATAGATATATTCAGGTTGTTATTTGGGGAAAAGTAAGGAAACTGAAAGTAATGACAGCAGGGACAGCTTGTGATTTCAGCAATGCACTTACAAAACTGCAAGAAAATTTTGAATAGAAGAGTCAACCCTCTGTCTGCCTTCATCTTCTGTATCACGACAGAACCACCACTCACGGTTTGGTGATACACAAGTGCATTGTCACCACAAGTCAAGTGTAACCTACTGCATGGCAACCAGCCCTCACTCAGTTTAAATGCATGGTGCAGGTCGAATATTAAACAATTACTGAACAATTATCAAACGTATTCCTGTCCAATGAAAAAAAAAATGTGACTAGTGTCYAGATCTCAGTATATAAACTCAGTATTTAAGCCATTTTTAATCTATGAATAAATCTGGCAAACTCACTGGCCAATTTGGTATGTTAAAATATTGCCATAATAGAATATTTTGATAAATCACATGAATCTTAGTAAGTATCAAAATTTCAGTCATACTGTGGATCAACAGGATTGAAGTGAAGATTCACTCTTGAAGTGAAGATTCAGGAAGTGGTCCCTCTAAGGTTTTGAACTAGCYTTGCTTATGGAGAGCTCCATTCTGTAGTTTCCTCAAACGAGGCGAATGCCAGACAGTCAAGCATGAATACTGTGCACSGATGGAACGGAATTCCCCCACTGCTTTGCAATACTCTAGCAAGGGAAATGGCTCATAAACTACATCTAACTAGATGTTGCAAAGGGATTACTGTTGTTTTGGTATGGGAACCAGCAGCTGTGACATACAGCAAACTGCCCTAAAAGCATTTCAAAACCTGATTCTCTGTTTTGTAGTACCTGTTTTACATTGGCTATTTCTTCACTGACTACCACTGAATTCAATGGATGAATGAAACAATTGCAACTGAAAAAAATAAAGTTTTATACATTTTATTACCCTGTTATTAAGACGCTGATCTAAAATATATCAGTCCAACTATCTGCTGCAGTTACCCCATTAGTAATATGGAGAAAACAGTGCTTGCATACATATGTACATACTTCTCACTTCATCTTTTCCCTTTACGTTAATTTGAAAATCATTCTTCTGGTACAGAAGCTTCATTTTCTAGTGAAACTTCTCAGTTTGAATACTTGCAAAGTTTAATTAAAGAGATTTGTTTATGCAGAAAAGGAATATGAAGAAATAATGACATTTCAGATCTCAATACTAAAATATTATTAGGATCAGAACTGTAAATTACTGCAGCAATTATAGTAGCACAAATAACACTATTAACGCAATCAACTATTAATATAAGTGTTTGAAAACAATTTTTAATTTCACTTCAAGTGTACCAATCTTATCTTCTTTGCAGAGAAACAAACTATTGTAAATAATTAATGATACTAAAGCTTGCATGAAATTAATTACCTTGAAATGTATCTAGAGAGTTCATAAATAATACATCATTTWTTTCAATTTATGATTTAAAATATATATATATTTCTGTAATGTGTTTTATATTTTGCTATTCTTGATTAAGTATTAGAACACAGCTTTCAAAAACAGTTTGAAGTAACTATTTTTGTTTTAGAAAAATAAAGGTAATTAATGAATTAACTCTTATAGCTGTTAAAATATTTAAGTTATGTTAAGTCTGACATGTATCCTTCAAATCCTTAAGCAAGAAATAGAATATACTTTTCAAAAAATGTCCCAGAATAGCAGTTCTCACTGTATAGAGATCACAAGATGAGATCTTTAGCAGCCAGCTATTTCTAACTTTTCTGCTTAACTTTTCTTCTGACTACTCAATTTGGTCTTCTTATACTATYATATAGTATATATGAATCCATAAAACTTTATATGGGACAGTTCATGAGGGAGTCAATTCTTTCTCAGTGTGAAAGAGTTTGCAGTGTTTGCCTTTGCATGAATTCATCTAGGAAGTTTCCACAGATGTATCTGTTATCCACATCTTCCAGTCTTTACTCTATGATTTTTATCCTGGCACATGTTTTTACCATCTTTGGTCTACAGCTGTGTGTGTGTGTGTGTGTGTGTGTGTGTGTGTGTGTGTGTGTGTGTGTGTGTATGCATGTAAAATATACATATGTATATATTTATGTAAAAACATGTCCAATAGAAGCAACTATAAAAATCAAAGAACTGTGCATGCATTAAATTGCTAGATAAAACAACAAGCATTTAGTTCATGAGCTCCCTTCTCCATGTTTTTTTTTCCAGTTCCTAAACAGATCAGAAAATGAGTTGACTAGCTTTTACTGTTGATGACAAACTGTAGTTTCATTTCATGTTAAGATGCAACCTTTTTAACCTTAATTCTGATATACCTAAATACTAATCCAAATACTGATACACTAAGCAACTCTGACACTCATACTAATCCAATAATACATGCTTTTCTTCATTATTATGAAGAAAAGAGATAAGTCTCTTATTATTAAAGAGATAAGTCAGTATTGTAACAGTTTAAATGAAAATTGTAAAAATACATTTTCAAGTTTAAATGGGCATCACAATGGCTACAGGTTAATAGCATAAATCTTATAAAAATAAATGTAAAGCACTTGAATCTAACACTTTAGATGTGGGACTCATTAGAAATACYATAGTTTGTCTTGAGCTCTTAGCTTTTAAACAGTCTCAAGTCAGTATTTAACTTCTACAAATATCCAAATGAATGATGAATTTTACAAGATTCAGTTTTTATGGAGATGTAATATTGGAATCTCCACGTTGTGTAAGATTTATAAAACATTACTCACAAGTCAGTRCTGTTGAATGAGCTTATTCAATCCCAAGTGAAGGGCTTTGCTTTTGCCTATAGTAAACTTCATAAAGTTTCTGTTGGCCTATTTCTGCAGCCCACTGATGCTCTCCCAAATACCTGCCCTACCCTACAACATATCAACCATTCCTCCCAAATAGGTGTTACCCACCAAGGTTCCTTGTCATGGAGGTGTTACCAAGGTTCCTTGTCATTAATGAACAGAGAAAACAGTATCAATGTAAGTATCAAGCAGATGATAGGTTTTGCCCACTCAGACATACCTTTTAGGACCAGCAGCCCTGCCAGTTTTTACTCACCTTACAGTTCACTCAGCATCCCTGTCCTTGAGAATATGATTGTAATCTGCCCTGTCCAAGTACATGCCCTGGTTGTGACAGTAAGTGGAGTAAGGCTAGGAAACCTTCATCAACCTCCAATTGATGCTGTTCAAAGTTTGCCTTTGTCCTGCACAATGGAAACACACACACCTGGYGCTAATTCCTCAAAGTTCCTATGATTTCCTAACTAATCTTCAAGGAAGATTGAAAGAACTCTCTCCCTTAAAAAAGGAGGGGAAGGGCAGCCCTTATGGTATCCCTAAACAAGATGGTATTAGAGAACAAAAAGGAAAGCAGTGAAGGCAGGCAGGTAATTGCCTGTCATGTCTGAAGAAGAAAGCTTGAGCTTTTTGACAATGACAAAGCAGATTTCACAATGCTATGCCTTGCATTTTGAGGCCCTCTAAGCAATACAGAAAAATAAATATATGGAAAAATGCATGGACACCYGAGACAGCTGATTAGGAAATGCCAGTATAGGAAATCTGTAAAGGACACAGTGTATCAGCCAGAGGCCTCCTCAGATCATATCAAACTTCATTCATAAAAAAAAAGGTAGAAAAGTCAAGCCTGGAAATTAAGAGTAAGGCATAAGCCTGTTCMAATAATATGGGCAACTCCTGTGTCAACAGTTTCTGACACCCACAAGCAGAAATTGAGAACAGAGCTACATTCCTGTTAAACAGAAACTGGCATCATCTGAGGGAGTCCAGGATCTGAAGTAACTGCTTTCAACAACTTCCATGATATCAGAAGGTTGGAAAGTCAACAGCAGACCAAGCTACTCAAGCAAAAGAAGGAGCTCATCTGAAATAAGACCATCTGTTAGGCAGATACCATAGGTATCACAGAAATCGCTATCACACTCAAGACTCCAGGAGTGATCAGAGTATTTGAAAGGAATTGCTGAGTCTCAGGRAAAAAAAAAARGRMMAAAARGRAAAAAAAAAAATTCCCTTGAAGCAGACTGCAATCTGAAGGTCAAAGCCAGACTTTTCCTGCTCAGGGATGATGAAAGTTTTAAGATAGAAGCTTGACTGCCTAGGTCAAAGCTGCTGAGAAAAAAAAAGGCTTCCTGGAGTGGTTTTCTACTGCTGGCAGTGAATAGCCAACATAAAGAGAACTTGGACAGACTGCTCTCCATTCTCTGACAGAGGGGGGAAAAATATCCCTTGCAGACTGTGTGTGGCTAATAGCCAACACACTTTGAGGGGGAAGCYAAGGAAAATCAAATTTGCCCAAAGCAACAAAGAGGGAACATTAGGGAAAATGAGCCACTAAGAAAAGATCAGAAATGAAYACAGGAATCACAGAGGAGCAAAGAAAATCAAAATAATAAGGCTGAGGTAATCTCAACCAGAAAGCTGTAAGCTCCAAAAAACTCAGCTCAGTTTTATGGAAAACTGGAGAGAGATATAAGGAACTGAAGGTGTATTTTCACCTTTTGTGGAAATTACATGAGCACACACTCTCTGAGTATTAGTAGAGCTGAATTATCACCTGCTTGGCCACTTACAGTTATGTCCTACAACATTGTTCCTACCTCACCTTAATTAGCAAACACAGACCATAAAATTTCACCTATTAATCCTGCATTAAGCATGGAATAATCTAATGAACTGCTGCATCCCTTAAATAAAGAGAGCTTCTCTTGACTTAACGATCCATCTCATCTGTAGGCATCTCATGTGTGGATAKTAAATTACACCTGAACAATAGTGTTTTATTGCTACTCTAAATTATATAATTTAACTTATTTTTCTGTATTTTTTTCTTTTGTCTAGTAGTTATTCACTGCCTCCAACTTCCTTCTCATATACACATTATTAAGAATATTCCTTGAATAAATTGCTCCTAGATAAGGAGTAACTAAATTTAGTTACTCCTAGATAAACTCCTGCATTGAACTTAAAAGAAAAATTTTAGGGTGTCCCCCAAAGAATTTGCAATAAAATGTTGAAGTTCAATGCAGGAGTTTATATAACTTCTAGAAAAAAGATCACTTACACATTAAAAATCTAGGTTTCTTATTTTTATTAGGACAGAACATGTCTTGAAGACACATTCCTACAGTAAATGAAACTTTATATGCAACTAATAGGATAAAGTATTCTAGATGGATGGACARTTGAATATGAACAAACTGTCTAAATTAAAGACAACTGTAAATGTTATTTGTGGAGTTCTTTTAATGCTAAAATGTGATATTTAGAAGTTCACTTTCACATAAGTATTTTGCATTCCTAAAAACATCTATTCGCAAAAACATTTAATTTAGATTTTAACTATTTTTTTCACATTATTGGCTACTATAGCACTTATTATAAGCTGAAAACCATTAGGCAAGTTATATTATCAAAACAGCATCAAAACCACACCTGGACTTGAAATTACAGTATTCACCTCAGTATAATATGACCTCCGCTTAACCAAAGAGCAGAACAGAAATAAAAAGGTTAAAACAATTGTCATAGGTGAAGCCAACACAAAGAAACGGCTCAGATTGGTAAGATATGGGCTACATCTGTCCTGCACTGATTACATGATTCCGCTATTCACTGGAAAAACAAGCACAGACCACTGCTCAGATAAATGAGACCTGGACTACATCCACCCACCTCTAACAATTTATATTCCACTATGGTGGGAAACAAATAAAGACACGGATAAACTTTCTTCTGTAACTGAGAACAACTTCACATCTGGGTGAAGAGACTAGAGCAGGGTAGTAATTCAGGTAGCAATGCTGACTGGCATTAGTATGGGGAAAGTCACAGAGAGTGACCTGTACCTACATGACTAAAAAGGTCACTGGTCTCTAATGTCAAAAGTTTAATTCTGAAAAGCAGTAAGTACTGAAGACAATAGTCCCCTGGGCATGGAGGGGGACTCCACAGCTTGACTTCCAACACGATGTAGAAGGCTGAGCCTGCTGTGGAACTGCTCTGCATGTGGGTCACACTGCCAGAAGCTGCACTAAGGGTCCAGCTCCTCCAGCTCCGTGTGCTGCTCTCAGTTGGATGGACCAAAGGACCTAGGGGCTTGACTGGTGCCAGTGTGAAGTATGTGAGTGTAATGGAATAGAATTCTTAGAATAGAAATCATTGTTTGTTATACTCATCCTGTTCAGTTAACAGATTTTAGATAGAAACTCACTTAGGATCTGCTTTAGTGCCTACTCTACCCCAAATTCCCCCATGACAAAAACAAAGCAGTAAAGAAGTCCTTCTCTGCAAACCAAAATGTACTTTCTGCATCACCTTCACAATCAATCCACTTCTTTAACTTTATGCTAGTCCTATTGTGTATTGTTTCTCAGCCTTATCTACCACCTTAACCTAAACACATGTACGTCTTACAGCTTCAGATGTTCCCATCTTCTTTCCATCCCTTCTTTTCAGGTGAAAATGCACATATTATGTACACATTAACTTTACCTCGGCTCATTTTCTGTCACATTCATCTTTCTGATGTAACCCTCAAACAACTCAAAGTTGTGTGTATTTTGGACAGAGTTTAAATCTATTTAGTTATATCCTATTCAATATGCCCCTCCTGAAATAACATCTTAAATGCAAATATATAGTAAGAAAAAAAAATACCTGTTTCATTGCATAACGATGAGGCAAACCACCAACAAATATGGATCCTGTTTCAAGCCCATATGAACTGGACCAGAAATTGCTAGACATACTTGTTTCTGTGGATACTCCAAGGACTGACATTTCTGCTTCACATGGTACCAAGCTTTGCCTGCAAAAATTTAGAAACAGACATATATTACTGCCATGTTACACTTTCCATTACTGTCTATCTGACAAATTAATTAGGCTGTTACTAAAGCTATGAGGAAAGAAAATCAAGTAAATAGTGCTTTATACTAAAGACTATAAACATAAAAGAAGCTATTTGATTAACAAGCTTTAAGTTGGCATGCTTGGGCTTTGAACTTCCATTAAAGCAGACTCAAATTGTAAATCTGAACAGTATAATTGCTAAAAAAAGCCAAAAAACATGGTAAAGGCTGACTAGAAAAAGCTAGACTACTTTTAACAATGACAAATAGGCTTTGTAGACTGAAAGAAAAGGATTTTATCTTGACCTGAAATATTTTAAAAGTATYTTTTTCTGAGAAAAAAAATGATAACCTCAAAAAGCAATTTGAAATAAACTGCATTTAGAGAGTACAGACCTATTACAACCTTTAATCTCTAGCTTCTAAAACATCATATCTAGGATTTAAACTGCAGTATTAGGCACTGAAATTAACACAAATTCACATTGCCCTCCCCTATCCTCACACACACTCACTTCTAATGGTGTCACTACAGGACCCAGTTTAAAAAATATGAATAAACTGCTAACAGTAAAAAGAAAGTACAAGCTAGATAATTTGGTTTTCTTCTATATTTTTCAAATGATGTAAAGCTCATTTACATTCCCCTAACCAGGAGCAGCAAACAATCTGTCTTCATGAAGGGAAGCATAGTGAAGAAATACCAGAACTAAACAAGTTTCCTGGGTAGGAATTTCTATTGGCCTCTCTCTTTCTCTGTCCAACAAAGAGAGTTCTGGTGAAGTTCATTGCCAAAGCAACAGATTTAGGCCTGGAACAGGCTGCCCAGGAAGGCTGTGGAGTCTCCTTCTCTGGAGACCTTCCAAACCTGCCTGGATGCCACCCTGTGCCCCGTGCTCTGGGTGTCCCTGCTAGAGCAGGAGGGGTTGGACTAGATGATCTCTGGAGGTCCCTTCCAGCCTTAACCATTCTGTGATTCTGTGAGATTTCAGTCAGCTGTATGATGAAAAAAGTTCAGGTGTTATCGTAATAACAGGTGCCACAAGCAATCTATGTAAAAATAGCATATGCCAAACAAAACAATAAAGTAACAGTTTGTAATTTACCTGGGATGCTATACATAATACAGTAAATCAGTTAATCTTTGGTAAGGTAAATGCCACTCCTCCCAGTTTTGTATCCAGAGGATGCGCTCTGTCCCTTCAGCCAGGCCAGTGGTGAGTCAACTGAACAACACTGGAGCCAGTCCCAAGCCCTGGGAAGCACTGCTGGCCACAGGCCTTCAACTGTGCTCTGTGCAGCTGATGTGGACCCCCRTGCAGCTGTACTCCACCTCACTGTGCTCTCTCTAGCCCTCACTGCCCAAGCTTGTTATGGGGGCAGCATCCAAGGCCTTGATGAAGTCGTAGTAGACAACACCCACTGCTCTCCCCTCATCTCCTCAGTCATTCTCTCACAGTCTGGTTAAGCATGATTTCCCCCTGGTTAATCCATGCTGACTACTACTCCCGATCACCTTCTTGTCCTCCACATGCTTAGAGATGACACCCAGGATGAGCTGCTCCACCACTTGCAGCGATGGAGGTAGGGCTGACTGACGTGCAGTTTTCTGAAGGAAACCTCTCTTGTTCTCCATGACCTCCCAAAGACGTGTGAGAACAGCCTAGCAATAACATCTGCAAGCACTTGTGGGTGAATCCCATAATTTAATTTTTACTTTGTTTGATCATTTATTTATAGATTTCTTAGCTAAAACAAAAAAAAAAAAAAGAAGAAGAAAGTAAAGAGAGCAGACTAGTCTGTTTCCCTCTGTTCCTCTGTTCTAAATCAGTATTTATCAGGTTTAATTTTCTGATTTCACACCATGTCTGCTCCTTGTTAACTAAGAGAACTTTTTTTTCATAAACAATTTCTTTTTGTATGTGTGTGTGTTGTTTTTTTTTTTTTTTTTTTTTTTTTTTTTTTTTTTTTTTTTTTTTTTTTTTTTTTGAACCTGGACTCAGTTTAAACTTCTTAAAGCTTTATAAGGGCATTTCAGACATCTTCAAGATTGGAACATTTGCATCTCTCATGCAGTGAGGCTGTGCCGGCTCCTTCTTTGCAAGTTTTCAAGCAGATCAACCAAGAGGAGGAAGCCTTGAACAGCCTGGACTGACCCTATAGCTGTAGGATTAGAAACATCCAGAGGTCCCTTCACAGCCTCAATCTACTATGGTTGACATACATGGTCTACTACACTGTGACATTTTTCTGTAGGATAATCAAAACTACACGCAAATGCAGCAAAGAAAAACTCCACAGTAAAAATGTTTACAAAATAAGGCAAYGTTTTCCATTACCATCAATACATTTATTTACATAGGAAGCGTTTTAGTCAGAGTCACTGTATGTTTACCCTGCAGGAAGATGCCTCACTTCAGACTCCTCACATCTGTTGGACCTGCCTGTTCCCTGTTGAGATGCCAGGTAACACTGCAGACAAACTAACTAATGAGTAAAAACTCACTGCTTCCTGTTCCTCCTGACAACAGACATATTTCATCGACCTGGAACTGATTTCTTAGTCCTTCTCAGAGACTGAAACAACAAACTCACATGAAGCATCAATTGAAAGCTAAAGGTGAAGGCATGGTATAAATATCTCTAAAAACACAGAGGAAATAAATCTTTGTTTTGTAGTATAAGAAATGAATTGTACTGCACTTTTTTCCCACAGATATAGCAACTAATTTACTAAACTGAAATGGTTCACAATATGAGCCCAAGTCTTGACACGTATCATCCATATTATTATGAAGTTATCACAGTTCTGATTACTTTTGCCAGCCAGGTTAGCTATCACATCCAATTCTGAAATTAAGTTAGCATAGTTCAGGAATCATTCCTAGTTTAAATGTTGCCAATCTATTTTGCAACAGGTAATTTTAGTGAGATGGAACCTGCCAATTGGTCAGTTCTCAGCTCCTGAGAATAATCTTCATCTGGTTTTATTTACTACTATTCACTACTATTCACTAGTATAATTTAGCCAAAAAAAAAAAAAAAAAAAAAAAAAAAAAGTCTGTGCCAGCCTCTGGCCATTTATGTCCTTGCTATGTGGACAGCATCAGCTTCCCCATTTCTCACATTGTCACAATGTTAAATGAAATTTATGGCAAATAAAAGATACACACAAAGTGGGAATTCATGTTTACATGAACTATGCAGACCAAAATTATTTCTCGACTTTCTACCCTGTCTGTATGCACCTCAAAATTATTTCAGTGCTGAGGCATGAAGTCAAAACCAATAATACATTTCTAACCTCAGTAAGTGTCCATAGATGTTTTTGAGAAAATAATATAGAACATTTTTTTTCTATTTTTTCTCAGATTATTTAGTGAAATATTGGAAAATATCTGTAAATGCTAGACTCTCCTACTTTGTGTCTTCAGAGTTTTTTATTCTCATTATTAATGACGAAAGTTTTCAGCTTTAGTTTCTGAAGGAAGCTTTCGTCTCAGGGACGGAAACATAAAATCAGAAGAGGAGGATGCTAGTAACTTGCAATATATCTTTGTGTCCATTTCATGATTCTAAATTTTAACTTCTCAATGTCTCCTTTGATGGTGCAGTTCTGAAAAGATGTATTCCACGACTGGTACCCAATATCTGTCATGACTAACTAATGAAGCTTTTATCCTAAAGAGGCTCCAAAACAACAGTTTGTATSAAAGTAAGTGGCAGTATTAAGTTATTAATAACTGTTATTATCATTAATTTAGTATAATTAAATGCACTACATTCAATTGCAATGTTAGAAAAAAAAAGCAGTAGCAGTTGATTGTTCTCCATTGGCTCATATGAAGTTTCTGAAAAGCGTTTTTCCCTGTGGAATAAAAAACCATGCAACTTATTGAACTCCAATTTACTGATTTGCTTTATCTATTTTTTATCTATTTTTTAATATATTTTTATATATAAATATATATATTTTTATATATTATATTCATACAAAATAGGGCAAAAACACAGAAAGTTGCACTTTCTAATATGAAAAAAAAAAGTCCCTGATCTCTAAACTTGAAACTCACCTATACAAAAGCCRTCATCAGAATTAGTATGTATTTAATATTTTCAACAACATTTGAATTTTGAGCCCTCCCCCCAAAAAAAAAGCAAGAAAAATCATATTTCTGTCTACTTTCTTATCATACTTCTGTCTGCTTCCTTTCAGGTCTCAAARGACACTTGGATCTTTGCTGCATTTAATTTTCATTTTCACTAAATAAAAACACAGAATACACAGAACACATGCATAGAATCTCTTCATATTTTTAGTACTATGAAAGACAGTGAGAAAGTGACAGTCTCATTAATAACAGACCAACTCAAGGGAAAGAAGCAAAGATAAGCCAAATACAAAATAATTTTCCCAGAATTCTTTTTTTTTTATGTGTCAAACTTGTCTAGCATTGTATCAGCTTTTAGTTTTGTTTTCCTGCAAGATCAATACAGAATTCTTCATGAGCTGAGACAACTATACAGGGAAAATGTCCATTTTCAATATTTTTAAGTTTCTGGAAATTAACCGGCAAAGAGAGTTCTGACGTGTCCAGCAACACAGACCTAAGATCTTTACTACACAGTGCTCTAAAATAGTGCCATCAAAGAGCATCAGCAGTGTATCAGCCCAAATTTGGCGTTGTTTCTGAGGGAAAGGTAAATTGGTCTTTATAACCTAAATTCTGTAAGTGGAGGATTATGAGTACAACACGTGGTGGAGCCTCAGTGGCACTTCCAATACAGTGGTACGAGTGATAACACTAACAACTGAGGCAGAAGGATAAGCTCCAGCCTTTATTCCATGCCCATTCTTTTTTTACCTTCTCTTTTTCTTGTGCTCTCCCTTCTATTCAAACTGCAGTTTGCATTAAGGAAATGATTCAGCCGAAAATCATTGCCTTGCCAACAGCACAAGTATATTTTTCATCTGCATCAGTCCTCTTATCCATAATAGTTAAAACGTGAGCTCTGGCAACAAGAGCAGGAACAAAGTAGATAAAGGAGAAAAAGGGAGAACAAAGCAACTTAAACACAAGTCTCCTGGGTGCTAAAACTTTCTTTTTAATGGGACTTTGCATTCTCCTCTTTTGCAAGTGTCTTCTCCCAAAAGACACTAAAGGAATCCATTTTAAAGTAAGCCTTTTCTAGAAAAGAAAATAACTGAATTTTAGTAAGATAACTTTAACTACTGAAAATGCAGAATATAGTGAAATTAAATAAAAAAACTTGAAAATAAATGTATTCTCTGACTGCTCTGTACTGGCATGGATAGTGTTCTCTCCCAAATCTCTTCTGCAGCCCAGCAGAGCTCYGCAGCTTTCAAGGGCTTTCCAACTTGAATTAATTCTTCCTTCCTTCCATGATGTGACAAGGCTCAGTTTAACACCAGCTTCCCACAGCAGGCAGACCCCCAGCTTTTGGGGAGGTTTCCCAATCTGTGCTTTCCCTGCAGATGCCCTGCAAGCTCCAGCCTGTCCTTCAGAGAGACAAAGCTCATTTTCTGTCAGAGGAGGAGCAACCTCCCTCCGGACAACTCAGTCGGATTGAATTCCGATGAAACAGGAGCTGCTCCGTACAGCTCTCGCCCAGCGCTCTGAGTAAACCAGGCCGCTGCACAACTAGTGCCGCTCTCTGCACATCTCCCTCTTCAGGGAGGAGAGAGTGGCTTGAACCATCCTTCACATACTCAAGTTGCCTCCTCCTGGCCTCAGCACAGTGATTTTAATCGAATCCTATGCCTCCAGGCTTCTGGAGGCAACATGCAGTGCCTAACAGCATTTCTCTCCCAGGACAGAACAGGCTAATTCTTTTTTTCTAACTCCTTTCTCCAGAATTTCTGTCAGCAAAGTCTGAACTGTGTGGGGAAATGGATATCTAGCAGGTAGAAATATCTCTGAGGTGGCAAGGAATTGCATCTCTCAGTTGTTGGCCAGCGTGTGTTCAGATACTCGGGCTCACGTGTAGAACAGGTCGAGGGTTAGCAGGGTCGGGAAGGATCTTCACCCAGGTACTTGTTCATGGTTTGCCTACCTGAATCATTTGGTTGTAGAAATTCCTCATCAGTGCTTCATTTTTAGGTATAGGTGACTGTGGAATGTATCTTAGGCACATATTTCAGAATCAGAAGGATTTGATTTCACTGAAGACCGTAGTTTTTGCTGGCAAATTTCTGACAGCTTATGATACAGCTGAGGTCACGCTACAGGATTAAAACTCCAAAATTAAGCCATTTCAAAAATTTCACCTTAGATAAAAACAGCAGCCCATGTTATCTTATTCTGTATTTAATCATGAAGGAGAAAAGGAGTATTTTCTAAGTGCTACACTATTTCTCTCCCACTCCCTMTGAGGTACTTGGTCCATTTGATCTCATTTAATATGTATATATAGTATAAAATATTTTGGCATCAGTATCATGAGAACTTCAAAATCACCTCAGTTACTTCTAAAGTGAAAGTCTTATCCCACTAAAGTATTTAGTTTATAAAAACTGCTATTGAATTGTATCACATATACTAGTTACACTTCCAGATTATCCAAAATTGATTCAGAAATAGGAATACTATTCAGTTCTATTACTATTTATATAGAAAAAAAATGTCAAATGTATTAAAAAAATCATTTGATGCTGAAACTTCTGTGTTTTAAAAAATATCCATTTGGGTTATTCTAAGTATAAAATTATGAAGTTTGGGAAATTAATAATGGGAAGAATGGAGTTAAGAGTTTCTGTGTATATCACATGGGATATAATAAGATTTAAATATTTTTATATAGAGAACCAGCTAAGGACATATCCTGAGGAAAAGCCTCTGGCAAATACATGAATTGTTGAAAAAGTGTCTGTAAACGATACAAAGTTTAGTGATATGCAGGAGTCAATACGAGATGGCATGCTGTTTCTTTGTTTTTATCTGCTGAAGGCATTGTAACTAAGAAAAAAATGAACAATGTGGGACTCTGAAAGTAAAACTTGATATAGTTTTGATTTTTACTCTAATGAAACTTCAAAAATTAGTTAACAATAGTTAATATTGAAAATAACTAAAATYAATACAAGAAATGCATTGATGCATTGTATAAGAAACTGGTATTTGTAGGCACAAAAAAAAATCAGTAAAAGAAAGCGATGTTTTCTCATTCATGAAACTTCTATCAGCAGCATATATCATCAATGCATTCTCAGTACTTAATCCATCTACATAGCCTTTTGTTTATTAAGTTTATTATGGTGTTTAATATCACCATTCTGGTTTCTTTTTTGTGAGATGTTAAATTTGAATCTACTTTGTTATTCATCTCTAGCATCTACAAAACCATAATTACCATAATTAGTGTTCTAGAGTCATRAAAAAAAAGAAGCCTAGATTCTTGGCCAAAAAAAGTAATATCATTTGAAAACCTTTTTTTGATTGGACATTTATGCCAATGAAACCCCACTGTTTATTCTGAACACTTGACCTACAGATGAAAGGATACTTTCTATACATCTATTAAAAAACTTTTCCTCAGTCTTTTTTTTTTTTTTTGATTCAAACTTGTTTTGAACTGTATACCCTGTAAATCCAACTTCGATTCCCTTGATCAATCCAACATTGCCATTGCTGTTGCACTGTCATGCTCTGCTAGTGTACTGTAATACTGTCCCTGTGTAAAAGAAATCTTCAGCAAACGAGAATTTTCATGGCTTTCATTTTTCAAGTTATTTTTGTCAACAGCAACTCTTTATTGTTGTCAGACCAGTATTTTTTTTCCTTTCCTCTAGAGCTAAGCTATATGATTAACCTTTCTGTGATGGCTACTGAAATAACTAGTAGATACTACCCAACTAGGAATCAGAGGATAGGATAGAGGTGAACTTAGGAAAGGTTCATTTATAACCAGCGTTGCTATAATGACCTGGACTTTTTCCAGGCAAGACCACTGAGCGTGGAGAAGTTGCATACCATAATCTAAAGCAGAAATTAAGAGTTAAGCCATCACTTGTGTTATATTTCAATCACTCCAAGTTTTGCATGAAACCTTTTAGCAGAGATCAAAAAAAAAAAAAAAAAAAGGATCAATGAAGACATCACAGACATCACTAAGGTATTTGGTTTGTGAGGACTCTAACAATAGGCAGAAATTGTTCAGAGGTCCAGCAACTTCCTAAATCTTTACATTGCCAATAAATTTAAAGCAGATTTAACCCTGGGTAAAGCCAAGTGCTTCAATGGATATCCTAGAGCAGGTGCAAATCCACACAAGTGCACAAGCACTCGGTTCTAATGGTRTTATATAAATACTGAGTGCACTTCTCTAAATAAGCACCACCAACCACCATTAATTATCTTGTGGCTTCTRAGTAGATGACCCATTAACTAAATTTCCTTTAAGCAGAATATATTGCATTTACATGGCACATGAAAAAAAAAATAAAGTGGAGGGATGATCCTTCACCTGTATGCTGCTGTGTTAGAAATCAAGGCCCATGCTCAGCACTTTTGTCTAATTAAAAGTTCATTTAATGAAGGAAATGAAGACATTCTTATTGTTATCAGTGTAGAAGTGATTCTTGTTCAAGTGGAGCACAGTGGCCTAAGAAAAGGAAAAATTTCTAATATCACAGCTGCAGTTTGGTCTGTTTCTGCAATGTATGAAAAAGATGAATCTTACATAGTTAATGAAGGCAGTTTTACAAAGCCTTGGATAAGAAGATTGTCACAGAACATCTGCTGTACTGCCAGTGAGGTAAYTGTATCTTCACAACAAGGAGAAAAGTAAAAACTGCCTGAGGTCTGTGTCCTTTAAAAATTAATTAGTCTTTCCAAGTCTTTTTCCGAGTCTTTAAAATTTTCTCCATAGTGCCCTGCAAAAACACAACCTCTGGGGAATCCCGTCCACCTCCAAATTTGCCATGTAGCTCTTTCACTTCACTAGAGACATCCCTAAGAAAAACAAAACCATACTTTTAGATATGTAAGTAAAAACAGCTGCACTGCCTTCCATTCAAATTTAGACTCAGTAAATAACTGCACTAGTTTACATATAAAACAAAGCTCTCAGTCATTGCTCTGAGGTAAAACTTGGCAATGTGTTTAATAGCAAGCACTGTAACAATTACCCAGTGAATAAAAGCTACTCGGAGGAAAAAAATATTCCATCCAAAATAATCAATCTGTCCAAGATCTGTGATGAAAATCCAGTCCTCCTACTGTATTCAATTTTATTAAACTGGTAAAGTTGCTGTGGACACAACATCTCATTATTGTGAAAAAGAGAKTTGCAGCCATGCTGCTATGCAATTTTTGGCATGAATATTATGATAAACCATGAGAATAGTGTATTCTCTGACAGCAATATGCACATGTTTATTTGCAAACATTAAAAGGTATGACATTTCTTTTATTCACAACAAAAATGATTTATATGGGATAAAAAAAGCAGTAAAATGTTCCTGTAAGTAGAAAAGGAAGATATTATCACAGTCTAATTTTCACTGTACTTCAAGGTGTATTACACAACACCTTTTTCAATTCTAGTTCTTTTAGGTAATATGAGATTATAGAGGCACTATATTTTTGGCAGATGGCTCATCGTCAGTAATTGAAATGCATTGGGTTTAGTGAATTTGGCAGACAAAAATCTTCCCATCACAGGGTCACACAGATTGGTGCTTGAAACTACCAGGAATATCTTAAGTGATGAGAATGAACAGTTTTCTCAGCAAGCTACTACAACACCGTAGTACTTTTATTACCCATGATGTCTGTTCATAATTCTTAACATCTGCAGAACAAAGAATAATCCACGTTGCTCATATATGCTGTGTTGTAATACTCAGTAACTCCTACATTTTCATCCTGACTTTGCCAACTTCCCAGATACCACTGCTTGAAACTTGACCTCTCTATCTCAGCAAAAGTCAGTTTTGTGAGAGCTTATTATGGCTTGTTGCTCTGCAGTTAATCAAATTAAATGCTATCTTTGGAAACCAT
Organism: Nothoprocta perdicaria; assembly: GCF_003342845.1. Taxonomy (NCBI): domain Eukaryota; kingdom Metazoa; phylum Chordata; class Aves; order Tinamiformes; family Tinamidae; genus Nothoprocta; species Nothoprocta perdicaria. The sequence goes on from NW_020455027.1 coordinate 1,511,279, forward strand.
ACAGGCTTCCAGACTGTATATCAAATTAGCTATTTGTGAATAATATAAATTTAATTGTTAATAAATAAAAGGCAGGGTAAGGTATGCTTAAGGTAAAATATATATTTGCATAATTAATTCAAGTCCATGTGAAGAAGCATTAGACGAAAATAAGCAACTTCTAAACAAATCCTTTAAACATCTGTACCACCCAGACTATAGATCCTAAAATAAATTCCAAAACCATTTTCAATCTGTTAAAGGTAGTGGAGTGATTAATTGACAACTGCTCGTTACATATTGTGAATCTCATTCATGTTCTGCATCCCTTCTTTTTCAACAGTGAAAATCAAGAGCTGAGCTACCCTGAAATAATCAGCATTCTCTGCTTCTTCCCTTGCTCCCTTCCTCCCTTCCATCCATCCATCCTTCCTTTCTGTCCGTCCGTCCGTCCATCCATCCATCCATCCATCCATCCATCCATCCATCCATCCATCCATCCATCCATTTCAGGCTCACAAGGAACACTGGCAGTAGTAAAGGAACCGTTCTATTCTTCACCTATTGGCAGAGACTGATCTGAAGATTGAAGTTTTCTGTTGAAGGAAGTTGGGGGCAAAAATTCATAAAATAATTGCACTCAGGTAATGACAGGAAATGAAGCTCTCAGTAATGGCAGTGATATGGCAGTTTTAATACTCTAGCTCCATGTGAAACCTTCTTTTCCCAAAGTCTTCTACAACATTGAGGATTCAGGCATTCCAATTTTAGTTAACTTGAACACCTTAATTCTTTCTTAAAATGAACAACCAAAGAATAACAGCAGTATCCTGGTGGATTAAACTAGCTAAATGACTAAAATTATATGCCCCAATTCCAAAATGCTCCAGAGACAAATCATGTTCCTTTATGAGAAGCTCATCTCCTCTCACACAAAAAAGAGGACTCAGCTGTGTCTGAAGAACCATCTTCCCTATCACTTATCTGAACTCCATAATTGAATTCCTATGTGACTCCTAGGATCACCAAAGGGAGAAATGGAAAATCACGGGGTTTGGGAAGATGTGCACGATGGTGTACTCCAAAGAAAGAAACAACAAAACAAACAAACAAACAAGCCAAAAAAAAAAAAAAAAACCCACACCCAAAAAACAGTGAGTGTGAAGTAGAGAAATGAAGAACTCAAAGAATACAAAGAGATGTGAAAGGAGAGCAGAGAGTGAGAGGGAAGACATCATCAATGTGTAATTTGGGGAACCCATAATAAGTATGAGAAGGACTTGCAGTTCTTTTCTCTTTCAGGAGAAAAGAAAGGGAAGCCCCTCTCTCTATTCAGTCCTGTAGAGGCCACAACTGGAGGACTGTGTCCAGTGCTGGGTTTCACAGAATCACAGAACAGTTAAGATTGGAAGGGACCCTAGAGATTATCTAGACCAATCCCCCTCTTCCAACAGGGAAGTACTAGAGGAAGAAATGTTCCCAATTCAAGTCCTTGTTCCCAGTACAAGAGAACAAAGCTCATTGTTGCAGCATCTCATTCTGATGTTAGCTGTGCTGGCTCTGAGTGCTTTCCTGTCTATATACAGTCTTCCAATTATAAGAATGAGACCAGGGAGCTCCCTGCAGGTGCCCTGATGGTCTAGAGTGATCACCCGTATAAATGAAAGAACAGCGATAATGTCCAAATTCCCCTGATGGTGAAAGACCAGGTGTGATGAACACTAACACTAGAGAAGAGTATGACAGTGTTGTTCAAGCAGTCCCTAAATCGATGGGTTAGATGCTTGCTAGCTTCAATCCTTACCTGAAGTGTACCCCAAAGCAGACATAACTGATCAGAGCAAATCCATGACTAATCTGACCAAATTCTTATGTTCCTTTTCAATGGCTCAGAGCAGTGAGAATGAAATTTAGGGGCAAGAGCATTCCAGAGGGGAAGGACACACAAAGCCTTCTACATGCTTATCAAAACTTCAAATATTTGCTTCCAGGACAGCATCTAGACTGGGAATTAAAACCCTTAGATACTGCTTAAAGACTGCTTCAGATCTTTGCAACACCTTCAATTCCTTTTGCTTTGTAATGATCACTAGCCCTTCAACTATGATTTAGGTCTTAGACTTAGTACATAAAAAAGGGATAAACTGTTACTCTTAAAAATAAAATATCCAGGGACATTTTGAAATATATATCTGGAATATAAACAAGGAAAAAAAAAGACATTTCAAGAATATATCTTGTTATGAAACAGAAACAAATCCATTCACAGCATGTACATAGTCTCAAAKCAAGAGCAAGTACATTTTACTGTGTTTCCACAGCAGTAATAAAATGTAAGAGCAAACATGAAAAAACAAACAAACAATCTTTAATGGGACTTCCTGATGCTAACACTGCCCCATTTACATACTGAAACTTGATATAAAATGTAACGTTCTGTTTAATGTTGTATCTCATGACAATTCTGGGAGGAATTTTTGTGTGGAAATTTTTGTCACAGGCTCTAATAGCACTGATACTTGGTCACTAGATATACCTACGTACATTTGCTTTGTAAAACCATCTACATGTAGGTCACCATTGCTCCATCACAAAGATTGTTTTTTCACAAATATTTTAAAAGCATGCACTTTTTATTAGAGATTCACTTTCCTAGTTTAATTTATTAATGATTTAGCACACCCTAGTAATATACAACCTCTATCTAGTCTGTGTTTAGACAGCTCTAGAAATCCCAACTAATCTAAAACCTGACTGATTTTTCCTTCTGGTATTTCATCTATTCTTCTCATCTATCTCTGCTTTTTACCTCTAACACTCTGCAATTCAGCATACTATCTTTTGGTGACACAGGTGTCTCGTGTACAAAACTGATTACAGTTTTGGTAGATAATTAGGAATTACTTCTTTTTGGCTTCATAATACAAAGAAATCACCAACAAGTTTGGTTACAAGGCCTGGGGCACCTAAGTTTCTGCCAACAATTTCCAGACAAAATCAGGTACTTTCCCTTCTGATTTCCTCCAAATGTAACCACTATGGTCTTCCTTCATATGGCTTCTTTTAACAGTAAGTATCTATATTTCGTTCTGAAATATACATTCTCCTTTCCTGTTACACTGCCATGAAAGAAAACAAACATCATTTGGAAACAAAGAGCCTGAGAAAACTACTACTTAACTTATTTTCCTTTCATCTTATCCTGTTTTAGTTGGAATTGTCATTTCTTTTACAGGAGTAACATATCCTACTATGAGTTGCAAGTTGGTAACATCAAGAAAAGACAGGAGCCATAGTACTACTTCTGTCTGTCTGTCTGTCTGTTTATCTGTCTATCTATCTATCTATCTATCTATCTATCTATCTATCTATCTATCTCCCAAGATATTTTCATTTGTCACATTGTTGTTATTGGGAATTCAACTTTTTCTTGCACTAAGTAGCTTGGAACTAATGCACAATATCTCCCTTGCCCAAACGTTTAGGTTTGCTAGGGATAGATGATATGAATGAAAATAAATGATTTAAGAACATCACTGAAGTGATGAGCACAGTCTAATGGTACTACAGTTGCAAATATTTTTTCCAAAGATGTGTCACAGCCCTAATGGCCATAATAAGATTTCTCTGTACAAAGTTAGTTATCACTCACAGCTAATGAGATATAATATCACTGGAATTACCAACTGTCCAACGTAGATGATCTTCCAGGCAATTATAAATAAAGACAAGACTAAAATATAAAACTTACCTAATTTGCACTTTATGCCAGTCTCCATCATCCACTCTGGCAGTAGTACTGATGTTTCTGATTTCTACTGCTTCATCACATAAAAACTGGTACTGTAGAATGGGAAAAATGTTCTTATTACCTAATTTATAATAATTAAATGACTACAGGCTTAGAAACCTCAATTTAAAAATAGCAAATTATCTCATAAAATCTGGAACATGCCATGTACATCACGGGAAAACAATATTTCTTCAGAGAGTTGGATCAGAATGTCTATTGCACCAGGAATACAGAAGCACACATAAATGTTTCTTAGCTTGCATGAAAGTGCTCTCATCTTTGTACACTGCACAGTCAGACACTATGGGCCTGATGTGCAAAGAATTTGACCATCTGTGACTCAACTGAAATTAACATTGGCCACAGGTGAATTTTACTCACTGTTTTATGGCCTCCTTACACTACCACACATGTAATGTAGCATGTGAGCTGGAACACTTAGGAACACCATTTAATATCCTATTCTAATGTGAACAAGCACTTGATTTCATGGTTTGTCTACTTGTAATTGTAGCTTGATTGTGAGCTTAGAACCATTTATTCATTGGACTTTATATCTGCACTTAATTCACCTGTTTTATGAATGTGTAAGTGAATTCAATTACTTTTAACATGGCACACTGTGAGATCTGAATAGATTTTGTTAATTAAAGCATTTTCATATTTTACGGTGCTAATGATATGTTAGAAAAATATTTTTCTGCATTAYTGCCATGAACACAAGTAAGCTGGACTTAACACCATCAATACATTCTAGACCTTGGATAACTTTCTGCCCCAATTAATCTCATTTTTCTGGATAATCATAATATAACATAGCAATAACTATATAAGAAAGCATAGGATTTTTTTTTTATATCCATCTAATTGCAATTTATATATCTTTATATACTTTATATGTATGATCTTGTTCTTTAGAACATGAACGCCAATATAACTGAAAGACAGTATTCCTAATATTAATTCCACAGTTCTTGAAGAAGAATATTAGAGCCAAACTTTTGGGAATGTCTAACAGAAATAAAAAGTAAAATGCATTATAAGAAAAGTAACTTCTCTTTTAAATATCTTTTTATATGTTCTTTGTCTATCCAAGCTTTGTCTTTTCTTTAGGAAAAAAGGGTTATTTGCCAGAGGTAAACATATATTGTAATATACACTCCACTCCCGTAGGCACGTAGCAAATGTATTGCTATTTAGTTTGTTCAGAAAAAAAACAAACAAATGGGTTTTGTGATCTAAGAATGTGAACTAAGTTCTTCTGAACTAAGAATGAATATGTTAGCTTAAGCAAAAGGCTTCTACTTGGAGCCACACAACAACAATATATGCTCTTTTCTTTTACATAGTGAATTTCTCTGTGACAGAATTAACTGAGTACCATTTCTTTCACTATGATTTTAATAAAGTTGCACAAGACGAGTTTCAATAGGCTCAGGCTTTGTAACTACAACAAAATGCCTTTATTTCTAGCACTTATAAAGAAAAATCTATCAATTTCCTTATTTTTGGCTTTTAAGATGTACATTTTGTATGAGACATTCCAACTATGTGATTCAATCTCCCTCACTCGCCACCTCTTGTGAGATATATTAATCCCACGACACCTGATTTTGCACTAACAAACGACAAATTTGACCACTTTTCTTAAAATATTAGAGAATATCAAGCCCTTCTGCCCACATACTCTCTTCCGCTGTAGGAAGCAGGAAAAAAAAAAAATCAGAATTCTTATCCTCCTCCTCCACACCATTACAGTATTTTGATGCCTTACCTGTAAAGTGCCATTTTTGATGAAGAGCTGAATTAAATATCTCCCCACTGTTTCTGGACTCTGCTCAATATACAGAAGGAGTCCATGAGGATTATAGGTCTTAAACTCCAAATGGATGAAGTTTTGTGTGTTCAAACTCAAGCCTTGAAATTCCATGTAAGAATCACCATAGTAGTGAGCAAAACTGAAATCTGTAAATACAATTTTAAGGAAAAACAGTTAAATCTTTTATTTTCTTCTTCCTCCAGAGTGCTTCCTCCAGTTTGCAAATTCTTTTAAATCTGTCGAGTAGATAGCTCTGAATCTGAATATTTATGTTACTTTTCTTCTTTAAAAGACTAACTCTAAGAATTTCTAAAGCTGAACATAAAGGTTTAGGCCAAAATTAATTAACCAGGCAGCTAGGATGAACAACTGAAAGAAAATGCTATGAAGATATTTTYTAACAGTATTTTGGTGTTGCTATTTACTTAGCATTTACGAAGTATCATTTTGAAGAAACCTTTGGATCCACTCAAGTCAACAGCAGTGGTGTCCAAGTTAGACGCTGAAATATTTTTTGTAGCAAGAATACATACATTCATTAAAGAATGAGTCTGAGAGTCCTTGCAGAAATCACCACAAAGTAGACAGGGAGGAAGACATTCACCAACTTATTTATGAGTGGCATCTTAATGAAATATGTCAACTCTTTCAATCAAAATGAACAAAAGGATGTTAATGCTTAGCAGGAGGGATGCTGTGGCAAGAACATTTCCATCCTGACTCCATTTAGCTTATCTGCATTAATAATCTAGATCCCCAATATCTCCTACACCCTGTTCCATACCTGGCAAGGGCAGATGCAGACCCTTACTTAAATGGAAAACACATGCAAATACACAGCTGCAATGATATCTAATGGCACTGGAGTACACTCAAAAAGTCCTTTCCTTCATTCCCTCCCTTCCTTCTTTCCTTCTTTTCCTCTTTCTTCCTCCCTCCCTCCCTTTCTCATGCCATGTCTTTACAAGAGAATATTGGACATGTACACAGCTACAGAAGTCGAGAAGTTAGTGGCCCAGACCCCATCTCAAGTACRTACTCATGTACCTCTTAGCTATTCAGTTGCTAATGTTTAAACTGAGCATCAGATAAGCACACGTATCTTCTCATAAACAACTACAAATCTGTGTGCTCCTCCACTCATGCGACATAGGAGGAATACTTTAGTTATTTTCAGTTTAGTTATTTTAGCACCACTGCAATATTTCAATTTTTGCACAAGCAGAAATATAGAAATATGCTTTAGTTTCACTTGAAAGCTCACACAACATACAATTATTTCAGTGATTGACTTTATGCAATTGAAATAAACTTAAACAAATATTAGCAACTTACTCATCTTGTTAAAAACATCAGTAGAAAAATATGAACCTAGATACAATGCACAATATAGCAAGTGAATGATTCTATTTGCTTGGCTCRAGATTAACTGAATCATTTAGACAGCAATCACTTGAGTATCTTGAAAGGTCACGGACCACACTTCTATTTCCCATAACATTTTCATCTTCACTAACACAAACAGCAACAGCATATACTGTTAACTATAAATAGCATACAGCATACATATAACTATAAATGTTCAAATTCTGAACAGCAATCATAAYGGGATAAATTATATGGTATTAATATTGCCCTATTAATAACCCATTTACAAAGGTAGGTTTGGAGTCACGGTAGCCAAATCCCAAACACAGCTCTTACTAACAACTTGCCATGAAGAGGTGAACAGAAAAACAGCAACAAACCAGTTATATACAGACACATCTGCATACACACATACACACACACACCATGCAATAAAAGAAACCCAAAATTTCAAGCAATATTAATGTGATAAAGATGACTTCATAATTTTAAATGCTTTTAGTCCTTTAAAACTCTGCTCTGAAAAATCCATCAGGATGTGTAAATTTCAGAAACAATTAAAAAAAAACAAAATTTGTACATAAAAACTCTTCTTTTTACTGGCAGAACAATTCCTCTGATGCTAAAGCGCAGATACCACTCTAGAGGATTTCCTCCAATCGTTACTTATTCCTTATTAGTTTGCTTTCCTGAATTCTCTACTGAGCGCTAATCCTCTCCCTGATTCCATTCTCCCTAAATTGCCCCTGCATGCGGTTTTGCTCTTCCCATAGACTCCGTTGCTTCCYCTACACCCTTGAGCTGCTGACATCTACCCAACTCTTTTACTCYGATGAACAAAAGATGCTTGGATCCAATGAGCAAATAATGAGAGGCTTTTTGCATCTCATTCCTGCAGTCCTGATTCCTTCTGTCCCTTCTYATTTTTTGGAGTTGCTCAGCACACACATAAAGTGGATATGTGAGAACAGGTCAAAGACATGTCTGTTCTTTGGTGCTTTGTTGACATAAAGCACATGAAGATCTGAACACTGCAGGAGAAAAATAAAAGGTGAGCCAAGCAGTGTACTTAAGATGCAGAGAGCTGTGTGGTCTCTTCTCCCCGATCCTTTTAACTTGCTATGGCCAAAAGTGATGCTACCTTGCAAGGCAATATACTCCAACATTCCAAGGGTTTGGGGCCCATTTGGCTTCTTATGGGACATACATTCATGCCACTAACAAGAAAGCTTTTCAAAGTAAGCAGCTCCGTAGTAAGAATATTGCCACAGTCCTCTACCTCCATTTAGAGTGAATGAGAGAAAGCACTCAAGAATTTTCAGTCAGCTTCAGGGTTTTGTGAGGCCAATGAAAATGTGCTGCTTGAATYACACAGAGGGCTAAGTTTCCTCACACAGTAGCTATTAACAGGGAACACACGCACATTTTTCCTACGAAGATTCTCACATGATTTGTAACAACACGCAAGTTTTGCTTATACTCTCTCTACTGCACTTACAGACAGCTTTTTCATTTGATCTCTGTGCCTGGCTTCCTACATTATTTGTTCTAAAGCAGAGCGCTCATAACCCTGGCCTTTCAGAGAAAAGAACCTCAAATCCCCCCTGCATTTTATCTTTCACTCTGCATGTCTAACACTCACTTTCCTCAGAAGCAGGAAGGCCCTTTGACCTATAAAATCGGATCCGCTGGGTAYGCACGGCCCTGCACTTCCTTGTGTTTACAAGAACCCCCATTAATGCCRGGATGCCGGAGGCCGCGCGGCCTTGCCACGGCATCAAGCGTGTACGTGGGCAGCTCGGGAGCCTCATCGGCCGGCAACTGCCACTAACCCCGCCACCATCTGCGGCCTTTCCTCCGTTCCAACCTCAGCTTCAGCACTGAAAGCTTCGAATTCAAAACTTCTGGCAAACTGGAAGGTTTTAAGTCTCGTTTTCAAGGGCCAGGAGAGCTAATGAATATCCTAAATATGCTCCTCAGCCTTCTGGATGACAAAGCTTCTGTCTCAAGCTATTTGTGTGGCATTTTTATTACACTGCACCACATCCTATCCTTTTTTTTTTCCCACTTGTGGACACATCTTCCACATTATTCACTGTTCTTTTCATTAGAAATAACTTACAGCATACAAACAAAGGCATAGTTTGGCAGCACTGCCTGCTGGAAGGACTCATGAAAAATACAAACAAGTATTTTATTTGGAAAGATTATTTTCAATAAAGACAGAAAAGATTTCTTACAACAGTATATGACAGAGGTCATAAGAACATTATGTTTGTTTAAGCCTGRAGAACTTCAAGTAGAAAAAAAATTTAGGGAAGCAAAATGAAAGCAGTGTGAGGAGGACCGTTCACCAGGTCAGCTACTGAGCATCAGGCTTTTCAAGCACTTCCAGCAGTGGCCAACAGCAAGTGCTTATGGAAGGAGCATGTGAAGAGCAAACCCTTCTCCCAGAGTAGCCCTGTAGTTTCCAGCCAGAACAGTGTGATGCTTTCCTAAGGCAGGGTCTACAGCCCAGCACCGCGTGTACCTACTAGTACTGTTGCCAGTGAGTAGGGAGGCCAAAACCATAAGCACAARCACATATCAAATGCAAGCACTCTCTGTTGATGCACGGCCACCATTCAGAACACGTTCTAAAACCTACCAACCCTTAAAGCCATGAGACATCTCATATGCCTTATGTGCTAATGAACAACTATTGGCCCTCTCAGGGTGCTTCCCCCCAGCACCTCTGGGTTCACAGGCCTCAGCCTCTGTCCTTGGCTGCTACTTCCTGTGGGCACCAGTGGCAGAGGATGGTGGTCAAACGGTGGTTGGCAGCTCATGATCTCTGGCAGAAATAAGAGCTGTTGGATCATGTAAAGGTCAAGAAGAGCTTTGTGTGGTTACAATGAGGCCACAGAATTAAAGATTCCAAGAGGAGCAAGATAAACAGCAGAATTACATTGAAAGAACAAATTTTAGCCTTTTCCGAGAGCTGCTTAGACGGAATCCATGAGAAACAGACCTGGMGCGCAAAGGGGCCAGGAAGGCTGGCACATCTTAAAGTCTGACCACAGACCACAGTAATGCCCATGCCAACGTGCAGAAGGTCAGGCAGATGAGATTGAAGGTTGCATGGATCAATACAGAGCTCCTGTCTAAGCAGACACAAACAGGAAATAAAGAGAAAATGGAAGCAGAGAGAGGCTGCTTGGGAAGAACATGAGGACACTGGCAGACTTTGCAGGAATGGATTCAAGAAATCCAGATTTCAGCTGGATTTGAAATCAACAAAGAACGTAAAACAAACAAAAAAAAAGGTGTCTATAAGTATACTGGTAGCAAAAGGAGGGCTTCGAGAGTGTGGACCACTGCTCCCTGTGGAAAAGACCCTAGTCACAAGCAAAAGAGACACGACTGAACTATTCAGTGGCTTCTTCGCCTCAGCCAGGCAGTTAGACCTCTTAGCAGAGTCTGTGGAGGGCAGCACTACCTRCATTAGAAGAAAGTTTGGATTGATTTTATCCACTGCGTGCATGAGATGGGCCAAATGCAGTGCGTTCATCCACATGAGTGTTCAAAGAGCTGGATTAATAATATTGTGTGAACTTGACAGTTTTTGAAAGGCCCTGGCAAAAAGACAGATGCTACTGCCATCGTCAATAAGGGCATGATGGAGGATCCAGGAAGCTACAGGCTGGTCAGTATCATCTCAGTCCCTGGCAAGGTGATGGAACAAGTCCTCTTAGAAGCTATTTCTAAACACATCCAAGGCAAGAAGGTGGCTGGGAGGAGGCAGAGTTGGTTTACCATGACTGGCCAACATGTACTGGTTGCCCAGTACAGAACTGTAAGAAATCTCTCTGAACTGCTATTACATATGTGAGGTGTTAGCTTCAGAGAGAATCACAGTTCTGAAGTCTGTGGCACAGGTTAGTCTCCTGGATTACTATAATCTAATCTGTTTATCTTGAAACTGCTGATAACAAAAATTATCAACACTGCAGAGTAAGAAGAATTCCTTTCAATAAACATAGTCATGTAGAAGTGACAAGCTGTGCCACCACTGMTGCATCCTGTGAAGAAAAGAGCAGTACAATCTCTGATATGAATTTCTTACAGAAAATAAGTCAGGAAAATATAATTATACTTAATTAGCACTGCCTGCCATAAACTCTAACTTTGGCCTTTTCTCATTTTTTCAGAAACTGCTTTGCAGGTAAGAAATGCATTAACAAAAACTAAACTAAACAAAAAGCCTAAATTTCAATAACATTACTTAATCATGAAGTTATTGAAAAACGGGGGGAGGAGATCTTCACAAGCAGTCTTTCATAGTGTGAAAGCTGCTTAGTGGGAGTTCCACTTCTAACTGGAATTTATGTCTTTAATAAAGTATTAGTATTCAACACCCTGGAGAAGATTTTCAAACAAGAACTCTATTGTCAGTTAAATATTTTATCAAAAACTTGAGTGTATCCAACCTATGCACCTAATACCTTTAAATCATTTCCAACACTTAAATGCTGTTTGCATTTGCCTCRTTCAATTTTTTTACTCTACAGTTGTGTTTGTATCTATATTATATTGGATGTTGGGAATTCAGTTTTTCCAGATATGCGTTACCTTCTCCGTAGTAACAATATGTATGTACAGTTTTAATGATCTGACTTGCTCTTTGATCCTCATCTTCTCAATAGAAAACTTTTATGAGCCAGTGTGACTATTCTTCAAAAATGAAATACTGCCACCATCGACAGTCAGGGGACTAGAGCCCATGCCCTGCATGGAGAGGCTGAGGGAGGTAGGCTTGTTTAGCTTGGAARTGGGGTGGTTTGGGGGGCCCCTAACAGTCATCTGCCAGTTATCAGTTGGGAGGGTTATGAAGGAGATGGAGCCAGGCTGTTTAGACATGCAGAGCAGGACTACAAGAGACAGCAGTCGTAAATTGAACTGAGTAATGTGTTGGGGTGGAATCATCCTTCCTGTCCTAACTGTTAAAAACAGTGGATGCCTTCCCAGTTTTGTGAACTCTGCCAGAATCTAAAAGCAGGGTGAATGAATAATATACTCCAAAACTTGCAGTTCCTTGAGGTTTTGCATTTAATGAGTCATGTTAATGACTCCCTTGCATTCTATGATGAGGCCAATCATCACGGAGAGTCCCAGAGTCACAGAAATAGATTGTCAAGATTTATCTTTACTCTTTTAAATACAATAACTTATTCATTTTCTATCTGTAATCAGTATGTTAAAGTTTTTAGCTTATTTTCAATTGAAGATCATGYTTGTGTGTATGTTTGACTTAGCCTTTTCAAGTGAAGTACCTTAAAGAGAGAAGAGCCCAGTGACTTTTACCCATTATTTTTGTTTCTATTGCAGAAATTTCTATTGCAATGTGCTCTTACTCTGTGATACGTCTAACCTTTGTTTCCACCTAATGTACCCACCGTTACAGTGAACCTGTGTTTTATTCTGTCAGAATTCTGTGTTGCATGACTAGTAGAGAATTATAGTTATGTTTTTCTCTCAAAGTTGAAATGTTCTCTAATGCAGCATGCTATATAACTATAAAACATGGTTAACATCCAGAACTGTTTCCAGTGGAGCCCATAAGTGGCTCTCAAGCAAAGAAAAACAAGTTATGAATAAATCCTCATTAGTATTCCTCTGTCACGCTTACACAGAGGTACAGATTTGAATACACTGCGAAATTCTTCAAAAAGAAAAACGGCTATTTTAGAGCTCCTGTACTATCTCCCAATATCTATGCCACCAATCTAAATGTACACAAGCCATACATGCACAAATGTGCAAATACAAAACAGCTCCCATAGAGAGATAAATTCAGACCCCTTYTGGGGGGTCTGAACCATGAAATTCCTTCCCTTTCATCCCCTCATTATTGCACAGTTTTCCTTTCCCTACACAAGCATGTCAGGCCCATTGATCCAAGTTTTGATTTTTTACTGCTTTAGATGAAAAAGTCAGTCTGCAGTTCACAGGACAGTGTGCCCACATGTACCCCTTTGGGCTGGTTACAGTGAGACCTGTGCTTACCCTCTCTGCTCACCCCATAAAGGGGACAATTCCCTGCATTTTCTCTTATTTTTCAGTTCTCCATTCTGTTTAGGAGTTATAAAATACAATTGGAGACAAACAGTAAGAAAGATCAATATGTACCAGATTTTCTTACACAATACATTTTTTCAAATGCTTTTCTCAAAAGGATTTATGTGCACAGCACAGCTCTTCAGAAACCAGACAGGTGAAAGGCATCCATGAATTCCACACAGACTGAAATGTGGAGATTCCTAATCATACAAATAGTAACAYTCTGTAATAGAGACATACTATATAGAAGTGTAGGGAAAACTCCTTCAGAGTTTTCAGAGAACTCTTGAATTACTTTGAAATTAATTTCAGATGATATTCACATAAGATGCTCAATCTTAACCTCCTTAACACCTGCTCTAAAACCAAGACTATGGAAGCCTGTTATGTAAAAGAGAGGTTAACTGACCTAATGCATTTGAAAATATTTACAGCTTTCTTGCCTTTGCATTTACTACCAAAAGGRTCATATTAAATGTTTTTCCTACTAGCATTACTAATAAATGAATTCCACCAATATTTCGACCAGAAAATGCAAGTGCAAGTGCAAGTGCATTAATGGAAAAAATGCTGATACTGAAACAATTTCAGGAGTATTTTTAGACCCAAGATACGTGTAATACAGCTTAGCTCAGGTCAAGGACTGTAGGAATGAGAATGTAATCAAAACTGTGAAGCATTTACTCTACTAGGTTATAACACCAGAAGTGCTTTAAGCTACAGATGAAGATGAGAAAGTCCTGGAAGTTCCTAGCAGTATATGTGAGAGGAATATCAGATACTGCCT